>NC_068361.1:2638036-2770536 GCF_020536995.1 Dreissena polymorpha | reverse complement strand
ATCCATTGTAATGCAAGTTCTCTAAAGACTAAAACTTAAGTATTACCTAAGTAAAATATCCGTTTTGGCACGATTAGCATCATTGTTTGCGGTAACTCAAAATAATTACTTAATTGTATGCATGGTCATATTTTAATAATTAAGCTTACTTTGCCTAGTATCTCTAAGTTGCGTTCTACTTCATCTTTGAAGTCTTGAAACACATTTAACTTTAAAAACGTTTTCATAGTAGACAAAAAATAGTTCAGGTCGCCGTTTGACACTTTCAAAGTGCTTGAATGGTATATGTCATTTCTGCACCTCAGTACCTGAAAGAAAGTATAGAGTAGTGTTTGCAAACCTATTAAATGATTGAACTAAGTTAAGTTTAAGGAAAAACTTGAACAGCTTGCATTACGTGGATGCCTTCTTTGCAAATCATAAGATGTTCATAATAACAAGATTATGTTAACGATAACTCTCAATAGGTATCAACCTTTATATAGTTAATTGTCAGATACCGTATCACAACAAACAAAGACAAATTATAAATTGTAAAGTTGAAATAAATGGCATTTTTGAAAAACAAATCAATACCTCTTCAAGATCTACTACATTCAGGTTGAATATGGTTCTCAGAGGTCTGTAGTTAAGACAAATCTGAATAAGAGCTGTCACATCAGCACACGATATATCCGTTTTCTGTTTGTAACCAGGGGTGAAGATGTAACATTTCATCTGTTCCCATGCACTACTTGACCACTTGTCACAATTTGTGTTTGGCCAACTTGGATCATTTCTAATGTGTGCAGATTGAATTTGATCATATACAACACCACATGCACGATTTTCCTGGCATTTTTTCATATTATCGTTTTTGCAACCGCATTTTCTGAATTTACATGTTATCTTGGATGTTTTGTGGTAGGGTTCAAGTTCAGTAACGTCGCACGTTTTACACAAATAAGTGGGTATCCCACATACTTTAACGACCTCATCTTTGTTACTTGTATAATGTATGTTAGTGTATTTTTCCACAAGTGGAACCAACCCATCTTTGACACATTTAATGGCTAAACATGCCTTTATCCAATTTCGGAATTCAGTATCCATTACTTACACACGTTTTGCTTTGTAGCGCACAATTTTACCCTGAAAACAAAACCTTTAAAATCAAATTGTATTAGTAAAAGATGCATGTTTGAAGAATTTCATGCTAGACTATACTGCACAGAATTACGTTACATTATTTTGGAATAAGTATTATGCGTCGACACAATAAATAATTTATAACTGAATAGAAAGTGTATTCATTTTCAAAACAAACATATTAAATGTTTGGTTAAAAATCGATTGCAATTATCATAAGATCGCTACACTACAAACATTTGTGTTTATCTACCGTTAAATACTTATAAATTGGAAAGAAACTCGGATTATAGCTTTAACCCATCATTTATGATAAAGTAATGCACTGTTTTTAATTGACATATTTAGATTTTATCAAACTTCAACCAAATCATTTAAAGATTAAATGAACAAAAGGGCATTAACAAAAACAATTTAACAATAAGCATATTATATTTTTGCATTATGACAAACAAAACGAAAGTAAGAAAATGCTGCATACTTAACATTTATTTAGCAAATTTTTCTATATTTAGTTAAGGGATGCTTATGCAATTATTATATTACTGTATTTGAATATATATATATATATATATATATGAATTGGTTTTATTTAAAATAAAATTGATAATTTCAATAGTAAATCATGATGAAATGCTTTAAGGAAGGTTTAGCTTTATCTTGAAGGGGATTTAACTACTTGCGATAGTTTATAAAAAAATAAACTATTTGTTACTCTTATAAGCACACATGTTTGGAATTGCTTAACATTTGAAAGTTTTTTAATCAAATTAAATTCGACAAAAAATGTATTGTTAGGAAAAATGTAGTGAACAGAAGCCTTGCAGTGGCACACATGTTTATTTCGTGTTATTACTTCTTTAAAATGAGTTATCCTGTATGTTTGCCATTCTGAAAGTAAGCAGACAAAACGAAAGACATCTTTCCAATCATGTAAAATATTAATATTGTTTGTTATCACGTCATGCATATGTGTGGTTACTTTTTTTGTTATTACTTATAACATATTTGTGATAACGTTCTTCGCGTGTAAATATTCTGCATGACTTGAAAATAAGTAACCTCACAACAAACAACACCATGGTAACGGTATCACATTAAGCATCCATATAGTCAAAGCGTACTCATGTCAGGCACAAGAAGTACAGCTGGAACAGAATCTGGGCGTATAGTTTGTATGTAGATTATAAGAAGTGGTAACTGTGGTGTATGTGTTACAAGCAGTTTTTCATCCAATAATAACAGCTGAAAAAATGAGGAAAACATTTAATATCCCTACAGCTATCTAGATATGCTCAAAAACTCAAAATCTGGATACTCAAAGCTGGAAATAAATTGAATTTATGATTTAGTTTAAGTTGCTTATGAACAACTAAAACTGATTTATAACTTGAAACTGAAATATTACGTTGACGCATTTATCCGTTTAGCAAAAATTGGAAGTATGTGTTGCGTCCCAGTTGAATAGACGTCGAATATTGGCTGAATTTTGGTCGCGACGTCGGCAACCAAAATATAACGTTGATTCAACGTTAGAATGGCGACGTTTAAACAACGTCAGGAAAAGACGTAAATACGACGTTGTATTTTGGTCATAAAATAACTTTGTTGACGAAATGTCTAGAATCATTTCATCAAGTGCCAACAAGTATTTAAAAAACTTTCCCAAACCCGGAAACTTCGTAGGGAGTTCTAAAAATAGCGCAACAAGCGTTGTCATGATTGTGTCCCTTGCGTTCTAGTTTTAATATTACCAATATGTGTCGCTTTACGTAATATTCGAATTTTTTGAAGTTATTGTTTTATACCTCATTTGACTATAATATAATGTTGAATGAATAGGATTTAAATCATCTTACTGCCATTTACATTTAATTGCTGTTTGATAGCTTATTTTCTACAAAAACATACAATTTTTAATGCTGCGAAACTACCGCAGTCGGCCATTTAAATTTGCGAGCGTGGTTTGAAATGCGCGTTGAGAAGAGAAATTCCAATTAACCTAAAAGAAACAACATTAAACTACGATTTCAGGCAATGTTTTCTAGAACAAAAATATTGCAAGTATGTTATTTAGAGATTTCGACTTAATTTGAATGTGTTTGAGAACATAAATTTTAGAGAGTGAGAAAATGTGCTGAAAATCTGACGATTGCGTGATTTGGATTTTGGCGGCCAGACGCTTAGACAGGTTTTTTCGCAGCCTGCATGGTAACAACAAAAGTTTAGCATGCGTTTTTATGAATTGTATGTAGTGCACCAGTCAATTGAAACCACGCCCACCCCGGGAAGGCCGGGGCTTTTGACATTTGGTTATATTTGCAAACCCCTGCCCGGGTAAAATCCCTGCTCCCCCCAGGACCATGTTGATGGTAAATGCCCCGCAAATTGTCCCGCGCCTTTTCACGGCTATATTTCCTCGCAATTTTGAGACGAAACAAAAGCCCTGCGCACACACGGCAGTGTGGGCATCAGAAGTAAAAACACTGGACTGCTCCCTGCCCTTCCTCGGGTTTGGTGGCCGTGGTTTCAATTGACTGGTGCATAATGCAGGTACGTCTAGACTGGATAATTTCACAACTTGTTACTAAATTGTAATTTTGGGAGCAGTCACACGTTTGCAATTGCCTTAATAGAGACAGAAAAACAGTTCATTAAAAAAGGGTAAAAGTCGACAAGGAGTTATTTAATTTTAGCTTTTTAAGGTGATGCTTAATCCGCTGTTAATCTTGGGACTATGATCCGTGATTCTGTGTGCAGAATTCGTCAAAGATAACCAAAAACGTGTTTTTTTTATTGGTACAATGTACCAGCTTTACAAGTTATAGAACACAGAGAAGGGTTAACATAATATTTCTATACATGTAATTAACCTACGTTCCTCTCTAGGATAAGAGGCAGAGCTTAAGTAAGCAAGCTATTAATATGTATTGATCGAGTGATTCAAGTTTTGGTTTTGTTTTAATATGAGAGGAAAATGTTGGTCTGTGCGTAATCAAAATCTTTATACATTTTTTAGGCTTGAAATTTAAAGGCCCTATAAAGGTGACAAATCCAATTTTTATATATATAAACTGGTCTAATTTTTACCGGATATCAGTTAATCTTGCATAAAAAATGCTAATAACACAGGTTAGGTGCAACGTTGTCAAGAATTATGGAAGATACATGTATACCCGTTTTATAATTGGAAGAAATGTTTACAACTTTGCAACTAACGTGGTGTGTAGCCTCAAGGCGGTGACGTATGCTAAAAATTGCCGAAAGAAAATTCTATTTTAATTTTATTTTAAACAACATTTTACCAGCAGAATGTAACTTATTAGATCACTACAAACGTTTTAACCATTTAGAAGAGACCTACTTTGTGAGTGATACCGGAAAACGTTGAAAATCAACGATTTTAATTTTGGTGATCTGAGTCACTTTCACTTTCCCGAGTAAACAGCGATGTTAATAAACTGATTGTAAACACAATTGACTTGGGGGACACTGTATTTTGAGCTCAAAACAAGTTGTATTGCTCTTTTTTTATGGTAATGTCCAATAGCATATATATATATATATATATATATATATATATATATATATATATATATATATATATATATATATATATTGTTTTTTGATAACCTTTATAAATAGAATACGAAAGAAAAATCGGTAAATAATTACGGATCGTCACCTTTATAGGGCCTTTAAATTGACTGCGTAATTTATGCATGTACACACCTTTTATGAGCCCTGAAACAGAATAATTTGGATGACTGATAAACCTTTGTTGTCTCTTTGCTACTAACATCATTGGCTGCTAACAAAGCACGTATCTTTACTTATTCCTGCTTTTTCATTTTTTATCTAGAAAAATGGCTTATTTGAGACGTTGGCGAAAATGTCATGCTGAGGCAGCAGCAATTGCACTTGCAAGCAGCAGTAGTGAGGATGAAGCACCTGATGTTCAGGTAGAGGAAAGAAGAGATACTGAAAGGGAAAGTACATCACACTGCTCAGATAACCATGCAGTGACTACTGATTCAGATTCGTCCGATAATGGTGACGTTGTTTTTAGTTTTAGCGATACCGTTGAATCTTCTGATTCTGCATCCAGTATGTCAGAAAGGGAGGATAAGAAATCTTTTCGGGAAAAGATCGCTTCTTGGGCAACAAAGAACAATATGCGAAAGTCTAGTGTTGATGAAATCCTGAAGATATTACGAGATGAAGAACATGAAGAACTCCCAAAAGATGCTAAATCATTACTGAAAACCCATAAAAATGTTGAATGTGAAGAAAGATGTGGTGGAAAATGTGTTTATTTTGAAATAAGAAGTGGGGTAGAATTTTTTTTTAACTGATGGTGTTGTGGTAAATTTCAGCTTAAACTTTTATATTGACGGTGTGCCATTGTTCAAATCGTCTGAGACTCAATTTTGGCCTATTCTGTGTAGCTTCGGAACTTACAGACTATTCATAGTGGCATTATTCTATAGACATTCTAAGCCAAGTTCACTCCCTGAATATCTGTCTGACTTTCTAAGGGAACTGTCTGAATTGAAACTAAATGGAATTAATTTCGAGGACAAACATTATCTTATTACTGTCAATGCATTTATATGCGATGCACCTGCAAGGGCATTCTTGAAGAACATTAAAGGTCATACTGGATATTATTCCTGTGAGAGGTGTACTCTAAGAGGGTATTGGAAAGACAACAGAGTTATTTTTTGTCAGTCAAATAAAGACTGTCAGCTCCGAACTGATGAAAACTTTAATGCTAGAGTGTATACAGATCACCAGTTAGGACCAACCCCGTTAGTAGACTTTAATGTGTCCTGCGTAAAAAGTTTGGACTATATGCATTTGGTATGCCTTGGGGTAGTAAAGAGGGTACTCTGGTTTCTTGGTCAAGGTCCAAGTGCGTTCAAGTTATCACTTACACAAACTAGTCAAATATCAGAGCATTTGTTGCGTTACACCGGAAAAATGCCAACATAATTTGCTCGTCAGTCAAGAACACTATTTGAATAAGAACGCTGGAAAGCAACAGAATTAAGACAGTTTTTGCTGTATACATGTCCCATTGTTTAAAAGAATGTTCTGTCACAAGAAATGTATGACCATTTTGTCAATTTGGCCGTTGCAATTTCCATTTTACTGGAATCAGATTTTAATAAAAGATCCGCCTACATTGACTATGCAGAGGGTCTATTAAAGTACTTTGTAAACAAAGGTAAAGAATTATATACAGATACATTTTTAAGCTACAATGTGCATAATCTTATACACTTAGAAGATGATGCCCGTAACTTTAACAGTTCATTAAATGAGATCAGTGCATTTCCATACGAAAATCATCTGCATTCAATCAAGCAATTGGTAAGGAAGGCCAAAAATCCAATAGGATTGTTCAGGATGTTAAAAGACTAACAGAAAAAGAAATAGCGGAAACTTCCAATTTAGACATGCAGCACATGTTAACACAAATTCCAACAAAATAAAGAAATAGCTGTTTTCTTCAGCGTAACGAATGTTACGCGTTCGTTAAGGAGAAGCGACAGGATGGAAAATTGGTTTGTGATGTCCTGCATCAAGATAAGGCCGAGACTAACTTCACTGTTCCTTGTGCGTCTAAATTGATCAACATCATTTTCGTGAAAAGACAATGCAGAATGAAGAGAAAACTTGTGGAGAAGGCAGACCTCTACACAAAAAACAGTTTGTCTACCCGTCGAAGGAGGAAATGTCCTTGTACCTATGTTGCATGGTTTGTAAAAGTAAGGTAAGATAGAAATTCAAGAACATGACCTATGCAGCAAGATAGTTATGTAATTAGAATACATTGTTTCAGTGATCTACCTAATTCAGAGTAGAACACAACTTATTTTGCTTGATATAAAATGCATGGAGCCAACATGCAACACAACTATAAGTATGCATGCACTAACCAAATATAGTTCGGTGCGACGTTAAACCCATGCAACCAAAATAAGTCAAAGATGAAAAACATGTTCTAAAACGACAAATTTTCTTAAACTGTGCATGCTTATAGAGAATCAAATAAGAAACTTGGCATTTTGTCTGGTTCAAGCTGTTTTGCAAACTAAGGTACTCTATTTTCTAATTCTGTAAATGTGCTAATTAATGTCAGCCGATGTTTAAAATAGACGTCGTTTAAAACAACCTTTTTGGAATATTTTTTACAGAATGTGGGTCAAAGCGGTATGAAAGGAGGGAGATCGAGACATGGAGGGAACCATACACCGAAACTGGGTCAAGGATGATTACGTGTTTTGGCCAAGCGGTATTAGTGCTGAGAATGCACTGAATAATCAATTGGAGCCGTCCGCAAACTGGAGGATGTTTAAGCTAGTTAAGATAAAGAAAACATCTGGTAAATTATGTGTTTTTTTGTAACAACTCCTGCCATTGGAATCAAATAATTGTAACAAATTTATGACTAATCACATCATCATGACAGTTGCATTTGACCACAGGTCGGTAGCAGTCACCTGTGTTTACAAACATAAATACATTTGTCTGAACAAGTCAGTCTGAAAACGTCCAAACTAAATACAATAATTTAAATAATTACATTGTTTTTCTTTTCAACTTTTATTACGGTTACCTAAACCTGGTATTAAATGTTACTCATCTTATAATTGCTATTTTACTGTAATAACTATTATCACTAATATCAGACTAAAGATTAAAGTTATACTGTATATTTTCTTCTTTATTTTAATATTATTTATAATTAGTTTGTTCTTTAAACTAGAAAAAAGACTAGAATGTGAACGGTACGACGACACAACAACTGTGTAGTCTGACGATGAGAAGGAGGTAGCCTTGAGAAGAAGACCAAAGAAAAAGGCGTTTCATGATTTTGTTACAGGTACAATGTTTCTAAAGAACTGGTATATCCATTTCGTTCTTTATGATAAAATGAAGGTTGCTAACTGATATTAAGAGTGTGGAGAGCTGTTGCAGTCAGCCAATTGTCAGTGCCAGTACCATGTCACCAGGCCCACGTATGATTATAGACTATAAGCAGATCTTAAGTAATAGCAGATCCAGTTTGATTGGGTTTATGCGTAGTACATAATTCACGAGTGCGAACGAAGCAATATCGGCACTCTCACACGCTAGCACTGGCTTAATCAGAACTTTAGTATTTATACAATATTTTGAGTTTAAAATGTGCATCAGTAGCTAAGTGGTTAGGGCTCTTGACTCCTTACCCATACGTCTTTGGTTCAATCCCGGGTCGGAGCACATTCATGTCTCAGCGGAACACTGATTGACGAATAGCAAAAACCTAGTTATTTTTTTATTGCAGAGGAAAAAAACAAGACACACTGATGAGATGACGTCCAGTGAGAAGAAAAGTGAAACAAAAAATACAAGTGAAAATACTAAGGGTAAGTAGCTGTTAGTTCTTATTAACACTTAAGAACTTTAAACTTTATAACTATGTGAGACATTTAATAAAGCGTCCTCCATGACACGGTCGCTGACCTCAAAAATCTTTTCCCTCACCACTGAAGGTCTGATTCTCCTATTGGGCGTTGACATTTTTAAGCTCCCTGCCCTCTTGATCTTCCTCCACCTAGGAAGCTAAAAAAGTTGCTAATATGGACTGAATAAATATTTTATAATGCGGTTTTAATCCCAACAAAGTGAATAAATGAATGTGTTTTGTTTTCAAGATAAAAAAATACTTTTGTTATGTCAGCTTTTTTTAAACATTCTTAAGGAAATGCATTATTCAGTTAACTTTTCAAAAAAAGTCATGTTATTGTGGTCTTTCTGTCGTCCGCGTGTGCGTCGGTTTGATTTATAAAAATTGTCAATTTATCAAGCACTATCAAAGCTTTCAATTTGAACCTCAATACACTTACAGAATGTGATGACCTTCTTCTATTTACAGAGGAGACAACTCTGTAAAGTATTCGGTGCTCTTGTTGCAAGTGCATTAGTTTGAACTTTCCTACAAGTATACATTGAATAAGAGTTGATTTATTTTTTGGTATGGGAAAATCCGGGTTTACCCATCTCACCAAAAAAGGTGTTTGCTGGAAAGTCAGACCCCCATTGTAAAGAGATGCAAACTCCAAACAGAAGCAGCCAACGACCATCACCAAACAGACGCAGCCAAAGACCATCACCAAAAAGAAGCAGCCAAAGACCATCTCTAAACAGAAGCAGCCAACAACCATCTCCAAACAGAAGCAGCCAACGACCATCACAAAACAGAAGCAGCCAACGACCATCACCAAACAGAAGCAGCCAACGACCATCACCAAACAGAAGCAGCCAACGACAATCACCAAAAAGAAGCAGCCAAAGACCATCTCTAAACAGAAGCAGCCAACAACAATCACCAAACAGAAGCAGCCAACGACCATCTCCAAACAGAAGCAGCCAACGACCATCACCAAACAGAAGCAGACAACGACCATCAACCAAACAGAAGCAGCCAACGACCATACCCAAACAGAAGCAGCCAACAACAATCACCAAACAGAAGCAGCCAACGACCATCTCAAAACAGAAGCAGCCAACGACCATCCACAAACAGAAGCAGCCAACGACCATCACCAAACAGAAGAAGGTCTTCAGGCAGCCACCGTGCATCTCCAAACAGTAGCAGGTCATCGGGCCATCACCACAGACCATCTAGAGACCGCTTATATAGATCTAGATCACCATTAACGCAGAGAAGTGTTTCCAGGTCTAGGGAGAGGTCGCGCCGGTCCAGATCACATTCTCTCACGTTTACCTCTGGCAGGAAAGATAATCTTTGACCTTAAACGCACGGACTGCAGAAAGCACCACAACAAACGCACGGACTGCAGCGGGCATCACACCAAACACACGTTCTGCAGCGAGCACCACAACAAGTGATAGTGATAGTGCTTATCCAATGCCAACAGCTAGTAAGTGCGTTATTTTTGTGACTGATATATACATATTTAAATATTTAAATTTGCACAGCTACAGTAACATATTAATAGGTTATTGAGCATATATGGACTAATTTGCACAAGTTCTTAAGCACACATATTGCACATTCTTAAGCAAAAATATTGCACATTCTTAAGCGAAAATATTGCACGACCGTAAGAAGTTAAATATATTTCCGCGGAAGAAGGATGCATATTTCTACATATACATTCAATAAACTTTTTATGACATGCCCTCTCATATAAGATGCCTAATTATAATGTATCTTTTATTTCTGGTGCAAAATATTAAATTAGATTTTCACAAACCTCCTTAAAATCAATTCTTACTTAACTTCGATGCGCAATAACATTTTCCACAAATGAAACGTCATAACTTGTTTTGACAACGTATAAAATCGATGTGTACACAATCATGAGCCATATGCAGCTCCATTCACCCACTGTATGTAATCGGTTTACAGTGCTGATATAGGAATTGATCGCACACTCAGTTGAAATGTAAGTCAATGGGAAAAAAATTAGGCATGTAATAAATGCCTTTTCATGACTACCATATGGAAAACTCCAGACTGATTTAGATTGCCATGAATCATACTAAATGGAATCAGTAGCTATAGCTATTTACTCATGGAGTAAAGGATGTGTTACACAAAATAATAAAATAAATATAAGATGCTATATATGATTAAGTTATTAATTACCGTCCCATACTGCATGATAGCTACAATTGAGTACTTCTATTTGTATAGAATTTAAGAAAAGAGTCATGTTCATGCTGACGGACGTAAGGTCCCTAGTTAGGGAACCAAGTGAGAAGGTCCAGAACTGGTGCAGTACAACGTCAATTGGAGATGACGAGGAAGTAACAACGGCGGAAAGTATTAATGATGTTCATGAAATTGAGCAGATATTGAGAGATGTAGAAAAAAGAAAGTTGATAATATGCTTTTCATATGTATTACTTCGTTTGGAAAACTTGTATAAATAGACTGACGCTCGATTTTCAAAATTGTAGATGACTAATTTATGATATTTATTATACTTGGAAGCTAGAAAATTGATTTCTATACCCTCATTTCTGATTCTGCCGTGTTTGTGTAACATCTAAAAATGACAAAGACACACTGGATAAAAATCAAATTCTTCTATTGCTACTTAATATAACAGGTTCAAACAATGTCCAAGGTTGGTGGTGCCTCTGTTAGAGATACAGTAAAAAGGATTCTGCTCAAGTAAGTATGAACATTATATTTTGTTTATGATATGACTATTTTTTATAAATAATAGATGTTGTCATGTTGGTGTTTTGGGTTCATAAAAATATTATTTTTGACGGTTTCTGCTTGTATAGATAAATAATTATTGTGCTCTGTTATCAAACACACACTTTCTATCCTGTTATAATCCCACACAATTAGGACAAGACGTAACATTGTCATCAAGCAAGTTATTCCACATATGTATACTAAATCGATTGTTGCAACTGTTTTCAGGTTGATGACAAACGAAGTGATGTCAGGTTTCAATATGAATGGAAACACTGGGAAGTGGGCGTTTTAGTCGACTTCCTTGTTTGATGTTGTTCAAGGTAAGTAGATTCTCTTTTTTATTTTTTATGCTGACCAAAGCATTAAATGCCCCCAGCATACCTTGTTGTTACAAGTATCTGAATTGAGACCAATCCTACTGCAGGTTCAAGCCTCGCTCTGGGCTTGCAATCCTTCAAGTGGGAAGCCATTCGGTTCCTGCTGGCTTTTAGTCGCTTAAAGAACGTTTGTGGTTCTACCTTGGTGTCAAATCACAGTGCATCACTCTCGTGTTTCTTTTTGTTTTATTGTATATAAGTAACATTTTAGATTGTGTTCATATTGTAAGGCCATTTATTTTTTTAAATAGAAATGTTGTTTAAGTAATTGTTTTTCAAGTATTTCAGGTATTATTTTGAGGTTAACACCATAATCTCTCAACATTCAAAACAAATTAACAATTGTGACCCGTAATATATCAAATATGGCATAAAGTAGCTTCTTTCATTTTAAACCTTTTCAGCTAGTACCATGAAATCCAATCCGACAGCATCAGAGCAAGAAGTAAAGCTAGCTGTTGTTCTCAAGTATGCCCCGGACAGACAAGGTGGGGCTCGAAGAAAATCTAGAGATGGCCAGAGGGACTAAATCTTGTTCTGATGACATACAATCATGGACTTCTTTACATTAAAGTGATACTAGACTTATTTGTATGCCCCCGAAGGTGGGCATATAGTGATTGCACCGTCTGTCTGTCCGTTTGTCTGTCTGAAATTCCGTCACACTTTGCGTTTAGGTTTCGAAAAATGTGGAAAAATATTTTGCGTGTAGGTTTAGAAAAATGTGGAAAAGGGGTGCATATGTCATCCCATGGTTACAAGCCTTGTTCACTGTTGAATTGAGCTGAAAAGAATTAACAGGTCAAAATAGTTAATTTAAATGTGGTAACTGACCAATAATATGCAACTCATCTTGCTACCAGTTGTTTATAATTTTTTTTTATATAATATTCAATATTTTACATGACTGTCCCAGTCCTCAACGCCGAGCGGAACTGTCTTTTTATTAGGATCGAAGTTAGTGTTCGTGTGTCGTAGGATAGATATCGTTGCAGGAAATTAAAATGATCCGTAAAACAAAATTGTGTCTTTGTGTCGTTAGAACGAATATACAATAAAACTAAATATAGATTCACATCGTACATCGACTCACTTCTTTTGTCAGTTGTCAAAACGAAAGTACGGTTGATATGCAAATGTATTATTTTTCTCTTTCCGGGATATTGTTTTAGTATGTTAATGCTGCATTAACACATATAAGTGTATATAGAGTAACAACACCAAAAATAAAACAACGGTTGCGATAGACACCTATAAACATAGCATATACTGTTAGATGCGTCTGGTATCACTTTAAACAGTGCAATTAATTTACAGGGCACTGGTTTTAAGAATTAAGGGACTTGTATACTTTCGCAAGAAAAAAACAAATAATGATTAATTGCAGATGTAAGTTGTAAAGCTTGTATATAGATGTATATAGATCTATGTAAATGTTATATCTTGAATATCTTGCTTGACATGGTCTTTGTTGAAAGTGTCAATTGTGACTTAAGCTTACAATTTGCTCTAGGTTTCATTACGTTTTGCAACTTACAATTTGCGCTAGGTTTTATTACTTTTTGCAATTTTCAACGGATTTTGAAATAATTCATGCTACCATAATATGACATGATACACCAACTATCTGGAAGAGCCTTACCTCCAATATTACCTCCAATATTATCAAATTACCTCCCTTTATAAAATACTGTTTCCTTGAATAACTCAAACAATACTAAAGATATTTTACAGCATGAAACTTCAAATAAAAATAGACATCAGTAAGAAAGTAACGTGTTCGAAAAAATAAACCATATCAGGCATTTTTGTTTTCATATTATCTCCCTTTCAAGTATTTACTCAAATTGGGTTCTTTGTGAGAATTTGCCCTTGGCAGAGGGGGGGGGGGGGCGTTCCTAACTCTTCTAAATTAACAAAATAGACATACTGCATTCACACGGGTATTTATGCCCTACCACGTTTCGACAAGCCCTTATGAACAAAAAGACGTACAGAGCATAGTCAGCTTTTCTAACATCTGTGTAGGGCGTTTCTTTTAAGAAGAAATTAAAACAATTACAATAGCACTATAGTAGTAGTTCATTTGGGTCACCCCTCTTATTTGTGTTTAAACTTTTCTTACCCTTTATACCAGACTATATAAGACGCCAGGGCTTCAAGGAAAAGGGACCCTTAGGCCTAGCCTGGATCCAGATAAACCTGTGCTTTTTATCGGCAGTCTGATCAGGATCCAACAACTTTGCTAAACATACCGAACAGTTTGGATCCTGATCAAACTGCGCTTTCATGAGCAAACTGATATAGATCTAAACTGGTCGCAGTCGCCTTCATTAACATTTTATCGCTTAAATGTTAAAAGGTTGTAATTATTTTTGTTTGTAAGTAGAAAGTATGTTGACCTATTCATATTAGGAAAAGTATTTAATAGCTTTATTCATTTATAACACCAATTATTGTCTTCTACCTTATAACTAGAAAAAGATATAGGTCCAGTCATCAAAATTAGGATTTTTTTTACTGTCCATTAATGGTTAATTTTGAGTCGGGCGGGTAAAAAATTGGTTCGGGCCAGTAACTTTTATCTTCTTTATTCAAATGTTTTCCATGTATATACCAATTTTCAGGCGGGTAGATTGAAAATGCTTATTTCAAAGACAGTAGGTCATTATAGAAACATATTATTTCACAACCTCTTATTTGAAACAAGAGGGTCAAGATGGCCCTAGTTCGCTCACCTGAGAGGAGCCGGTTCATTCAATCTCAACCAAATGTCAAACTTGACCTAGATATTGTCAAGACAAACATCCTGGACAAGTTTCATCATTATTTCATCTGCGAGTCATGATCAATGTACCTATAAAGTTTCATGATCCTAGGCGTAAGCATTCTTGAGTTATCATCCGGAAACCATTTTTCTAAGTTGAGTCGACGTGACCTTAAAAGCCATTGTGTGAATACGTTTTTTGGCACTGTGACCTTGACCTTTGACCTAGTGACTTGATAATCAATAGGGGTCATCTGCGAGTAATGATCAATATAACTATGCAGTTTCATGAACCTAGGCATAAGCGTTCTTGAGTTCTTATCCAGAAACCGTTTTACTATTTCAGGTCACCATGACCTTGGCCTTTGACCTAGTGACCTGAAAATCAATAGGGGTCATCTGCAAGTCATGATCATTGTACCTATGAAGTTTCATGATCCTAGGCATAAGCGTTGTTGAGTAATCATCCAGAAACCATTTTACTATTTAAGGTCACCGTGACCTTGACCTTTGATCTAGTGAATTGAAAATCAATAGGGGTCATCTTCGAGTCATGATCAATGTATCTATGAAGTTTCATGATCCCAGGCATAAGCGTTCTTGCGTTATCATCTGGAAACCATTTTACTATTTCAGGTCACCGTAACCTTGACCTTTGACCTAGTGACCTGAAAATTAATAGGGGTCATCTACGAGTCATGATCAATGTACCTATGAAGTTTCATGATCCTAGGCTTACGCGTTCTTGAGTTATCATCCGGGTAACCATTTTACCATTTCGGGTCATCGTGACCTTGACCTTTGACCTAGTGACCTGAAAATTAATAGGGATAATTTGCGAGTCATGATCAATGTATCTTTGAAGTTTCATGATCCTAGGCATAAGCGTTCTTGCGTTATCATCTGGAAACTATTTTACTATTTCAGGTCACCATGACCCTGACCTTTGACCTAGTGACCTGAAAATCAATAGGGATCATCTGCAAGTCATGATCATTGTCCCTTTGAAGTTTCATGATCATAGGCATAAGCGTTCTTGAGTTATCATCCAGAAACCATTTTACTATTTAAGGTCACCGTGACCTTGACCTTTGATCTAGTGAATTGAAAATCAATAGGGGTCATCTTCGAGTCATGATCAATGTTTCTATGAAGTTTCATGATCCTAGGCATAAGCGTTCTTGCGTTATCATCTAGAAACCATTTTACTATTTCAGGTCACCGTGACATTGACCTTTGACCTAGTGACCTGAAAATCAATAGGGGGCATCTACGAGTCATGATCAATGTACCTATGAAGTTTCATGATCCTAGACTTAAGCGTTCTTGAGTTATCATCCGGGTAACCATTTTACTATTTCGGGTTATCGTGACCTTGACCTTTGACCTAGTGACCTGAAAATTAATAGGGGTAATCTGCGAGTCATGATCAATGTATCTATGAAGTTTCATGATCCTAGGCATAAGGTCACTATATAACAAAAGATTTCGTACACAAATTCAATGTAAAAGCAATAACTTTAACGAAAAATAGTCAAACTTTTGCGCATAGAGACCCTCATAACCATACCTTTTCTCGAAGAGCATTCCAAGCCGAATTGATTTAAGCAATAAAAATGATAGGTCACGCGGTATGTAAGAAAGAACTCGTCACGAATCAAAAGTCACTGTTTTACGGCCATTTATTTACCGGCTTCTATCCAGTTCATGAGAGTTTCCCGCCATCTGTCAAAGTCTTATGTAGTCTCCAATCTTCAGATAAAAGAGTGAATTTCTAGTAAACAACAATGTTTTCCCTGCCACATGCACACAGAAATATACTTAAATAAAGTAATGGCAAGTGACCCTACAGAGAACCGTGTCTTCAAATAAATGATGTTCATGTTTTTAGAGAGTATAGCATTGCACTCCAAAAAGATTTAGTATATTGTAACCTAAAGCGGAAATATCTTCTGATTAAAATGTGTTTTCTTGCATATTATTATCTTCTTATTCATATTGCACCAATATATTAAGTTTGGCTGGATTATCTGTCCATTTGGCCATTGTATATCATATTTCCACACGAGGGTGTTTTCGGTCCGAAGAAGGCGATTTTAGGCCTGTTAAAGCCTAAATGTCCCTTTAAGATTTAAAGTTCTTGTGTTCAATATCTGCAACAAAATACCAAAACAAACCAAATGGACATGGGGCTTATGCGGGGTGGAGAAAGAATGAATTTGCTAGATAGTTTCACTCTAAGCAATTTTGAGAACGTCTTTTTTGTGTGTTTTTTTTAATCACCCCAAAAATGTCAATTTCAAATCCAAAAAAATCCAATTTCATCCAAGACAATAAACAAATTAGTAAAAATGAGAGATCAAAGAAACTTTAAAGTGTAGAAATCAATAAGCTTCCAATAACTTGTTGTTTCGCACCAATAAAAGTGTGAAATCTTGAAAGCGCCTTGTGGCTCGGAGCCCATTTATTTACCAGAAACCAACGAGTTATTCTAGCATATAATGTCATGGTTGCCTTTAAACTGCAGCAGAAGGTCAATATGCACAGCCAGCTCTCATCTAGAGGTTCAAGAGAATACAAAATTTCATATTTTGGGCACAAAAAAAGTACTTTTGACTATTTTTATGGTGGCAAGTTGGTCAAAATGGGTGTTCCTAACCGAGCGAATGAAAAAAAATGCTCATCTTGGGGGGTTAGACTGGAAGGAAATGTTAAAATGAACAAGATACATATATGTTGGCAAGCATTATAAGCTTAGAAATGATGTTCCATGTAGTATCAGGAGCAGAAAGGCATCTAAGAGCAATGCAGGCTTCCTGAAAGGGGTTTCTAGTACTTCTTCTGGGGACACAGCTTCCCGCAGAATTCTCAAAACAACAAATATCATTGATCCATGTCACCTTTGTATGCAAAGACAAGTGAATAAGGTCAATACTTCCCTTAAATCACTGAATGAGACAAGCACGTACCGAAAAAAAACTGGTTGCTAAAAGTGACACATTTTGGTAAAAAGATACCTATAAGGTAAATTATGAAGGGGACACTTGCTACAACAATCCTATGTTTAAGTCGGACGCGACATCCTTTCAAGCCGGAACCATGACTGTAAGCATATTATGAGAAAACAATACCAAACACAAGCTAATTGTAGGGTTACAAGTAGCAAATCAACTCAGCTGTACTGCATGCATGCTCAGGAACAAGGCTAAACTTGTTCAGTGCCAACTTCCACTGCCAACAAAGCACGAGCTTTACGTGTCAGGACGCGGAGCTATCGATACAAACTGCACAGGGAATTGCACGACGGCAAGGGTTTCAGTGACCACAAAACTGATTATGACAGTATTTCACACCTTAAGCATCATGAATATGCTTATTTGCTTGTGTACATGATAGTAATTTAGTATTATTACCTGTTTTGCCATCAACATTCCTTATCCAGTGGCCCTCGGCTAAGTCGCAGACATTCCTCTACCTGAAAAGGTCAAAATACCCAATAGAAATAGATATAAAATGAAAAACAAACATGCATTTATGTATTTTACATGTATTTCTATGAATAATATGAAGTGATAAAGCTCGTTATATTCATGATTGTACTAAATATGAAAACTGGCTCAGTCAAGCATCTGCTGCACTGTCCATACTGTAAAAATGTCTGCCATTTTATGTCGGTGAAATGGGGCTATGTTTGAATGTTTATGCTTTACACACAAGCTATTGATGCGTTACTGGATCACGGAGTCCCTGGCGTTGAATTCTAACTTCATGTAGCACATTAACACTACACGGTCAACCAATATGCCTTTGAATTTAAGTCGGAGCAATTTGGCCCTTATTCGGCTATGTAAGGGTGGGGGTCAACTTGAAAAACAATTATTTCAGGTCAAATAATCTGAATTCATGCATTTATTGCACTTATTTTCTTCTCTTTTGCTAAGAAATGACCAAAAATCAACTTCCCCAGTTATATTTTGCACTTGCAGATGATATTTCATTTTTACCTAAAGTTAGTTTAGGTCACAATATAGCAAAAGATTTCCAACACAAATTCAATGTAAAAGCAATAACTTTAACGAAAAATAAAGTCAAACTTTTGCTCATAGGGACCCTCATAACCATACCTTTTCTCGAAGAGCATTCCAAGCCGAATTGATTTAAGCAATAAAAAAGATAGGTCACGCGGTATGTAAGAAAGAACTCGTCACGAATCAAAAGTCACTGTTTGACGGCCATCTATTTACCGGCTTATATCCAGTTCATGAGGGTTTCCCGCCATCTGTCAAAGTCTTATGTAGTCTCCAATCTTCAGATAAAAGAGTGAATTTCTAGTAAACAACAATGTTTCCCTGCCACATGCACACATAAATATACTAAAATAAAGTCATGGCAAATGACCCTACAGAGAACCGTGTCTTCAAATAAATGATGTTCATGTTTTTAGAGAGTAAAGCATTGCACTCCAAAAAGATTTAGTATATTGTAACTATAAGCGTTCTTGAGTTATCATCCGGAAACCATTTTACTGCTTTGGGTCACCGTGAACTTGACCTTTGACCTAGTGACCTGAAAATCAATAGGGGACATCTGCAAGTCATGATCAATGTATCTATGAAGTTTCATGATTCTAGGCATAAGCGCTCTTGAGTTATTATCCGGAAACCATCTGGTGGACGGACGGTCCGACCGATGTGAGCAAAACAATATACCCCCTCTTCTTCGAAAGATGGATAGGGGCATAATGAGAAAACTGCCCCCTTCCCAGCAGGAACCATTTTTTGACTCAACTCTCGTATCAAGGAAACAAATGTTCTTTGCAAGTGTCGTGAAAATCGGGCCAAAACTGTGACTGCTACTGTGTTCACATGTTTTCACTATACACATATAGAGAAAAATGCCCCGCCCACTGGCGGCCATGTTTTTTCACCGATCCCGACCATTTTCAAACTCGTCCGAGATATCAATAAAACCAATGTTTTGACCAACTCTCATGTTGATTGGGCAAAAATTGTGACTTCTAGAGTGTTAACAAGGTTTCTCTATAGCCAAATAGGGAAAACTGCCACTATATACATATCAAGAAAAATGCCCCGCCTACTGGCGGCCATGTTTTTTCACCGATCTCGACCATTTTCGAACTCGTCCAAGACATCAATTGAACCAATGTTTTGACCAACTTTCATAATGATTGGGCAAAAATTGTGACTTCTAGGTTTCTCTATAGCCAAATAAGGAAATCTGCTACGCCCACTGGCGGCCATGTTTTTTAACGGATCGGAACCACTTTTGAACTCAACCAAGATATCATTAAGACAAACATTTTGACAAAGTTACATGAAGATTGGGCATGCAATGTGACTTCTACAGTGTTTACAAGGTTTTCTTTTTTTGACCTAGTGACCTAGTTTTTGACCCGGCACAACTCAGTTTCGAACTCGGCCGAGATTTCATTGGGACAAAGTTTCATGAAGATGGGACAAGAAATGATGCCTCTAGAGTGTTTACGAGCAAATGTTAACGGACGGACGGACGGACAAAGACCGGTCACAAAATCTCACCTGAGCAATCAGGTGAGCTAAAAAAAGCTAACTGCTTCGTGATGCGACCTACACACAAAAACATTTACTGCATTTTATACACCATTGATTCCCTACTTGAGGATATATATGTCTTTAGTTTAATTTTATTTCCTTTTTTATGTTAAGTGACAGGGAAATACCCTCCTAAATTGTAAAAAAAAAATATATATATATATAAATCTGAGAAAGGGTTCCCTCAAGTTAGGAAAGGTGTATAAAACGCAGTAAAAAATTTGGGTGTAGGGGAGTACGTGTAGCTGTAAGCTATTTCAAACTTTGGAGATTGGAAAAATATTATTTTTCTTTAAATAGCTATATCTTTTTCTAGCCATTTGGTAAATAATCATTTTTATTATATAATTATGTATACAGCTTTGAAATACCTTTCCAAAAATGTTTCATTTTATCTTATCTTATCTCCACTTTCGTCTTAAAACAAATAAGGACTAAACCTAAAAATGTTTTCACGAGCAACAATTTAACGATGGGTTTCTTGTCGTCTTGAGGTCACTTCTGCCGTGACGCAGCTTATGTTAACTTTGGTAAGGAAAGATCCTCCAGCTAAGAATGATTGCTGTTTCTTGCCTTGCTATAAACATGTTTCTTTCAGAGTAAAGAATATTACGTTGTATAAATTTTACAATTATACTATCCTTTGACTTGTATTTTGTACGTTTTTCTTATAGAATTTTATTTTGAATGGAAATTTTATCTTTGTTTTGTCAATTCAAAGGAACAGGTTTGAATATACCAGTGCAATATTTGAAACTAATATTTGCACAGGCTGTATTTGAGTTGCACACCAGTTGTATTTTGGTTGCAAAGTGGTTGAATTTTAATTGCAAAGTGGTGGAAGTTTGGTTGCAAAGTGGTTGAATTTTGGTTGCAAAGTGGTTGTAGAATGTTTGGAATTTGGTTGAAAAAGGGTTGAATTTTGGTTGTAACATAACGTTGAATCAACGTCATAAAATGACGTCTAAAAAACTTTTATTTACAGCCAAAATTCAACGTCATGGTGCAACGTCTTTTCAACGTCTATTCAACGTCATATGTTTGCTAGGGTGGGAAGTGCAATCAACTAGGATGTATATACATCGCAGTTAACAGGGAAAGCTAATGTTTTCCATGCATATTTTGTTGTCGTAAGCTAAATGAAGATGACCTGTCCATGACAATACTAGGAAGGGTCAGACACTGATGACAAATGCCGAAAGAGAACAACACCAATCTAATTGGCTGACGTTGTAAATAAACTTTTGTTTAAATAGAAAATTATGGAACGACAATGCAGCCTTCTGATGGCACTGGTCTTTATGTTCTGAGCATTTACTAAGTTGTTTTGTGTAAACTATATTTTGTCCTGTAGAAACATCATTTTGTTCTGTACATTTTTCATTATGCTATGTGCATTTGCAATATCATTTTGTACTAACGCCATTTTGTTAGGTGCATACATCATTTCGTTCTGTGCATTCGTCATTATGTTGTGTGCATTTACCAACCCGTTTTGTACTAACGACATTTCATTTAGTACATACATCATTTCATTCTGTGCATGTGTCATTATGTTGTGTGCATTTGTCTGTCATTATGTTGTGTGCATTTGTCATTATGTTTTGGGCATTTGTCATTATGTTGTGTGCATTTGTCATTATGTTGTGTGCATTTGTCATTATGTTGTGTGCATTTGTCATTATGTTGTGTGCATTTGTCATTATGTTGTGTGCATTTGTCATTATGTTGTGTGCATTTGTCATTATTTTATGTGCATTTAGTAACTTGTTTTGTACTAACAACAGTTCGTTCTGTGAATTTGTCATTTTGTAATGTGAATTTACTAATTTGTTCTGTACAAACGGCATTATATTTTGTGCATTCATGTAAGTATTTCCGTTTGTGCATTTTCATTATGTTACGTGCATTTACTAATTCGTTCTGTACTAACGACATTACGTTTTGTGCATACATCATTTCGTTATGTGCCAACGTCGTTATCATGTTCGGATACATTACACTGGGCAATAAAAGAGATAACGCCGATGCGAAAACATGGCGGAAAATGTAACCACGTTGAGTATACTAAATGCTCGTTTCATGTAGGGTTGTGCTCTCTAAAAATTATCAAAGTTGACAGGAAGGCATGTTCTACACTTCAAACTAGTGTTCGGGTTTTATCTTTCGGAGATAAGGGTAGGGCATAAATAGGTATTCACTACTGAATCCCTGAAATATGATAAACTTGAAAACTATAGTAAAGCATTGCACTGACAAAGGTTACATTCCACTAAGAAACGGCCGAAAAAAAAGTTGCAAAAACAGTCGATTTTGATTCGTGTCAAGTTCTTTCTTGGTTTGAACATGACATATCTTTTTTATTGCATAAATCGATACCGCTTAGAATGGCTTTTAAGAAAAGGTATGGTTATGGGGGTCTCTAAGTGCAAAATGTTGCATTTATTTTCGCTTAAAGTTGTCGCTTTTACATTAAATTATATAGGGAAACTATTTAGTCTATTAAGACCTGGAAGGCGCTCTCGCAGCTGTTGGCCTTAGCGCCATTTTACCGAGATTTAATGGCATGCTTTAATACATGCCAAAATCTGTTGGACGGCCCCTTAAAGGTTGCAACAAATAGCAACTGATGGTAGTGATACAGTTCATACAAGCCACAGTAGAACGCCGGAACCATCAGCAACAGGTAATTGTAATCAAGATAAATTTTACGAAGAAAATTTAAATTTGATCTTAAGAAGTGTTTTTTTTCAATAATTATAATATATAAAAGTTACATCTCTGGTTTGCGTCTAATACTGCCATAATTTGTTACATCGTTTTGTTCTAGTCATTCTCAGGGGCGTAAAAATGCGGTGTGTACAATCTGAGCCCGAAATGAACACGTTTATTATGATTTAATTTGTTGGAAATCACTTTTGTTTCATTTCTCGGCCAGTAACTGACAGATATATACATTACACTAAATTCCCCCCATTCTGCATACAGCATTACGCCTCATTTCGCCACATTAAGTAGAAATGTATACATTACTGTATTTAGGTGTACACATCACATTTTTATTCCCCTGAGAATGTTTCTTATTTATACTTAAATTTACTACGCCAAATAAGTTGTGTGGCTTTAACTTGTTACCTTGACCATTGGAGGTCCCACTTGACCGATTTAGGAGGACATGAGTTGTACACCATACTTCGACTGCTCATTTTGGAAAAATGAGAAGTTCACAAAACCGGAACTTTGGTGCTAATAAATCTTTCCAAATTATAAGTCGGTGTGTTTTAAACAAACCACGTTTGTTTGCCACTTATAAGCTTTTTTCAACCTATGATCATTTCAATACGTATAACGTATCTTCCATTAGGCTTGCATGACCATTCAGCTGGAAGGAACTCAATTTGAGAGTACATTTGAATGTATAAAAGACAAACTATACGATTCTAATTTAAAATAGACTCAAACATATTGAAATTCTCATCACTTAAAACAGACATTTAACTTGAACATTTCAAAATTGTTTTTAAGGCAGACTATAGTCTATGCCATGCGCTTTCTAAACATCGACAACATTCCTCAATATTCCAAATTTGATGCATCATTTGAACTCCTATATTCAATACAATAATTCTGGTTTGTTTGGTTTTATACATGTAATGTTTATTTTTGGTTGAATTCATTAAGAGTTTTGCACAAGTTCAATTAGAATGTTCAAACTTGTATAATGCGAGCGTAAATAAGATCGTGGTTTTATGTGCAATATACATGGTTTTAGTTATTAAGTAGAAAACATATTTCTACTAATGTGACGGTGACCTTCATATTCACCCAACCCACGCCATGTACACTGTATTATGTCAAATTCATAGCCTCAATGAATCTCAATTTATTGAGAAAAAACCCATCTGTACTGTAGTAGTGCTTATTAACTTGAATGTAAAATAAGAAATTTAAACAATAAGCAATTATAAACAGGGTCATACTACTAGTAATAGTTTTGAATTGATAACCTGTCAATAAACTAGCTAAATTTGTTGTGGAGAAATTGAACTAAAATCATTTTTTTATATTAAGCAATTGTAAAACTGGATATTTCAGATATGCTTCAAGTGTTTCCAACCCAACTAGAGATGTACTGGTATGAAACCCAGGTAATTATCGCGTGTATCGGTGCTATATACTGAGCACGTAAAAGAACCAAGGGATCTCTTCGCAAAGTGCTAGAGGATCGCACCCGGATCCCTTGTATCTCAATACTGTCTTTTCTGCTTGCTGTCTCTTCAGCAAAACCATAGGACCCCATTGGAAATAATTGCTTGCACTTTCATGGGTCATCCTTGACTGCAAGGTCAAAATAAAAAGATTAAAAAAACCAACAAAAAACAACAACATTGACCCCAACCAATACATCTGCAAAAGCAAGCAACGGTAATGATATGAATTGATAAATCAGACCGACTAGCTCAGCCGGTAGTGAACTGGTCTACACAACGCGGGGATTTGTAATGAAATAATTTTCCCGTCATTCTCTTCCTATCTCAGATTCAGTTTTCGGTATGAGTATATTCCCTTTATACTGGTACACTGGATTACCAAAGAAAGTATTAGTTTGAAAACTGACGGACATAATACGACTGATAAAATGTTGGAAACTGCGAAAAATCCAAAAAGAAACAGACAAACAAGAAAACAATCAATGAACATATGACGTTCCACAGAAATAATTTTATTTGACTTCACGTTATTTTAACATTTATATTTCTAAAAATTTTATAACTCTGTCATTGACCCTATCCATACAAAATATCTATATTTCAAGTTTTGTTTTTATATCTAAATGTTTGCCTAACTAGCTGAGTGTAACCAAAATGTGACACTGCCTGAGTCCTATACACCAAACCCAACAAAACAAATTCGGTTTTGAAGACAATCACTTATTTGCGAGCAGAGCATCCTGCACAAAACACGCATGAACAAAAACAGAAGATTTATGTAATATTCGACATGATTTTAAAGTTGCCTTTTTGTGTCTGATAACTATACATTTCCCTCTAGGGCTTCCGTAGTCGTCAACTTTATTATGAGTCAGTTAAACCTAATACTATCTTATTTACATACTTTATTTACAATGCGTTTTCTTGATTAAAAGTGATAGTAATACTAAATAATAATAACTCAAAAGTGTTTTTGTATAAATGTATTAAAATGATACTGTGTAGACTTATTTCTGAAGCAAGTTGTTAAACTGTAAATAAAAACGACTTATAAAGTTGTGTAATTTGTTAAATCATCGAGGTTATACACACGTTTCCCAAATTATAAAGTACAAAAAGACCTACCAGTATATTACATTAGTTGGTTCCAGTTGATCTTGTCCCGGATATATTAGATGCAGACAGTATATAATTTAATTTGCATAAATCCTTCACAGAACACAATCCGATTTTTGTTTCGTTTTCAAATGCCATGGGCGAGTCTAGGCAGGTTCCATAAAAGCGGAAGTAGAATAACCGGTGTATACAAGTTACCCTGGTGTAGTGTAATCTTGCAGGTAAAACAAATGCAACTAGTCGAATTAACACTATTTTGAAGGACAGGAACATAATTTGAACAGTTTTAATGTTTGCCTGACTAAATATAAATGTAATAATGAAATTACCCCGGTTTAAATAATGCATTAGTTGTACGATAAACCTTTTCACAAAAATACATAGCCATTTGGACTGGAGAATACAATAATTAGATACCAATAATATCGTTAGTTTGTCCAGACTGACAGCAGGGCCCTTAAATGAGTGGTAATTAAATTGTATATTTCTGGAATTAAAATACATTCATTTCACAATTGTGTTAACAAGTCAAGAACAAATATGTGTTAAACAACTTTTTGTTTTGTTACATTATTTATTTTAAAGTAGAAAATGAAGCTAGTCATGTTTTATGCATGGAGCTGTTCATACTATCACAGTTAATACATTAAACGATTGTTTCGCCGTTTTATGCCCCAAATGTTAGAGTTCTTGTCCGTTTGTCTTTCCTTTCGTGTGTCGGAATGTCGCATATAACTTAAAACGTATTGTTGTTAGTGGGATTGCATAAACTACCATGTTATTTTTCGATATGATCTGAGCAGTTTGGTTCATTATGTCGAACAGCAGAGTTTTGAGATAAAAGCTGCATGTAGAGGTATCCTTGTTTTACGAATACATGACTAGTTAAACGAATATTAATACAAGAACAAATATATTTACCACACGTACTTAGATGCGTGACTGTATGTATACAATTGCAATTTTCATATGTGCAAAATGCGTGTTAAAACAAATTCTTACAAGCTGTTTAGGTGGGTATATGTATGGCTAGTTAATCAGTCAAAGCGTTCTAACAATATGTAAAAAGAGAATTAATCACTGTTTTAAATGCCAGAAATCAATGGAATTTTTTTTTATGTTACTAATAGAACCTTGGTAACAAAAGTGCAATTAAACGTTAGATCCAAATCATGTTTTATGCAAATTAAAAATAAAAATTGTAAAGTATAACTAAAATAATTATAACTTGTATGAAATGAAACATATTTTAAGTATTAAAAACTAAAATTAACACGATACTGATAAGACTAAACATTATTTTATGATGAACAATGTGATGTAGTTTAGGATAAATTTGAGACAGGGGTGACATTTGCGGACAATTTTATTACTTGAAGGTATCGAACATTTGTTCAAGCCTCCAAATATCGCAGGTTTGGAACTTTTCATCATACTGGAAGGATTCATTTGGTTCAAGATGTGTTGAATGTATTGCTCTATTATTCATATTAGAAGACCAAGTTGCATTTAATATAAATCGACCTCGTTGCCCTTAATGTGAAAGCTGTTACCGCCATACACCTTGCGTACTGGTTTTGGGTTGACTGGTACAAGTCTTGGTATATTAACGTAGAAAAGAGTCGGGTCATTGTTAGTCTCTACATTTGGATGGTTGTGAATAGCGTGTGAAACAGCACCGGACTTAAGTCGAAAAAAATATGGAGGTATATATCTCCAAGATATGAATATTCAATACTTTTCCCAAATCATTCATATTTATCGAAATTCTAAATTTTTATTTGCTAATTAATATACATTATTTGTTATTGTTGTACACAGCGTCATGGATAAAAACTTGATAGTTGGCTTCTGACTACATTTTTCAAGTACTAATGGTGTCTTTTCCTACATAATAGTCATTTAGTTTTAGACTCTGTTTGGAGTTTGAAGTGAATGATTGTTTTCAAACATTGATGCAAGAAGCGTGCTTTTTATCATAAAATTTTGGAAACTGCGAAAAATCCAAAAAGAAACAGACACACAAGAAAACAATCAATGGACATATGACGTTCCACAGAAATAACTTTATTTTACTTCACGTTATTTTATATTTATATTTCTGAAAATTTAATAACTCTGTCATTGACCCTATCCATACACAATATCTAAATTTCAAGTTTTGTTTTTATATCTAAATGTTTGCCTAACTAGCTGAGTGTAACCAAAATGAGACACTGCCTGAGTCCTATACACCAAACCCAACAAAACAAATTCGGTTTTGAAGACAATCAATTATTCGCGAGCAGAGCAACCTGCACAAAACACGCATAAACAAAAACAGAAGATTTATGTAATATTCGACATGATTTTAAAGTTGCCTTTTTGTGTCTGATAACTATACATTTCCATCTGGGGCTTCCGTAGTCGTCAACTTTATTATGAGTCATTTAAACCTCATAATATCTTATTTAAGTGATTGTTTACAATGTGTTTTCTTGATTAAAAGTGATAGTAATACTAAATAATAATAACTCAAAAGTGTTTTTGTATAAAATGTATTAAAATAATACTATGAAGACTTATTTCTGAAGCAAGTTGTTAAACTGTATATAAAAACGACTGATAAAATTGTGTTATGTGTTAAATCATCCAGGTTATACAGACGTTTCCCAAATTATAAAGTACTAAAAAAACCTACCTGTATATGACATTAGTTGGTTACAGTTGATCTTGTCCCGGATATATTAGATGCAGACAGTATATAATTTAATTTGCATAAATCCTTCACAGAACGCAATCCGATTTTTGTTTCGTTTTCATATTTCATGGGCGAGTCTAGGCAGGTTCCTTAAAAGCGGAAGTATAATAACCGGTGTATACAAGTTAACCTGGTGTAGTGTAATCTTACAAGTAAAACAAATGCAACTAGTCGGATTAACGCTATTTTGAAGGACCAGAACATAATTTGAACAGTTTTAATGTTTGCCTGACTAAATAAAAATGTAATAATGAAATTACCCCAGTTTAAATAATGCATTAGTTGTACGATAAACATTTTCACAAAAAAACATAACCATTTGGACTGGAAAATACAATAATTAGATACCAATAATATCGTAAATTTGTTCAGACTGACAGCAGGGCCCTTAAATGAGTGGTAATTAAATTGTATATTTCTGGAATAAAAAAACATTCATTTTACAATTTTGTTTACAATTTAAGAACAAATATGTGTTTAACAACTTTTTGTTTTGTTACATTATTTGTTTTAAAGTAGAAAATGAAGCTAGTCATGTTTAATGCATGGAGCTGTTCAAACTATCACAGTTAATACATTAAACGATTGTTTCGCCGTTTTATGTCCCAAATCTCAGAGTTCTTGTCCGTTTGTCTTTCCTTTCGTGTGTCGGAATGTCGCATATAATTTAAAACTTAAAACGTATTGTTGTTAGTGGGATTGAATAAACCACCATGTTATTTTTCGATCTGATCTGAGCAGTTTGATTCATTATGTCGAACAGCAGAGTTTTGAGATAAAAGCGGAATGTAGAGGTATCCTTGTTTTACGAATACATGACTAGTTAAACGAATATTAATACAAGAACAAATATATTTACCACACGTACTTATATGCGTTACTGTATGTATACAATTGCAATGTTCATATGTGCAAAATGCGTGTAAAAACAAACTCTTACAAGCTGTTTATGTGGGTATATTTTTGGCTAGTTAATCAGTCAAAGCGTTCTAACAATATGTAAAAAGAGAATTAATCACTGTTTTAAATGCCAGAAATCAATGAAAAAAAATATTTATGTTACTAATAGAACCTTGGTAACAAAAGTGCAATTAATCGTTAGATTCAAATTATGTTTTATGCCAATTAAAAATAAAAATTGTAAAGTATAACTAAAATAATTATAACTTGTATGAAATGAAACAAATTGTAAGTATTAAAAACTAAAATTAACACAATACTGATAAGACTAAACATTATTTAAAGATGAACAATGTGATGTAGTCTAGGATAAATTTGAGACAGGGGGTGACATTTGCGGACAATTTTATTACTTGAAGGTATCGAACATTTGTTCAAGCGTCCAAATATCGCAGGTTTGGAACTTTTCATCATACTGGAAGGATTAATTTGAGTCCAGATGTGTTGAATTTATTGCTCTATTATTCATATTTGAAGACCAAGTTGCATGTAATATTAATCGACCTCGTTGCCCTTAATGTGGAAGCTGTTACCGCCATACACCTTGCGTACTGGTTTTGGGTTGACTGGTACAAGTCTTGGTATATTAACGTAGAAAAGAGTCGGGTCATTGTTAGTCCCTACATTTGGATGGTTGTGAATAGCATGTGAAACAGCACAGGACTTAAGTCGAATAAAATATGGAGGTATGTATCCCCAAGAAATGAATATTCAATACTTTTCCAAATCATTCATATTTATCGATATTCTAAATTTTTATTTGCTAATGAATATACATTATTTGTTATTGTTGTACACAGCGTCATGGATAAAAACTTGATAGTTGGCTTCTGACTAAATTTTTCAAGTACTAATGGTGTCTTTTCCTACATAATAGTCATTTAGTTTTAGACTCTGTTTGGAGTTTGAAGTGAATGACTGTTTTCAAACATTGATGCAAGAAGCGTGCTTTTTATCATAAAATGTTGGAAACTGCAAAAAATCCAAAAAGAAACAGACAAACAAGAAAGCAATCAATGGAGATATGACGTTCCACAGAAATAACTTTCTTTGACTTCACGTTATTTAATATTTATATTTCTGAAAATTTAATAACTCTGTCATTGACCCTATCCATACAAAATATCTATATTTCAAGTTTTGTTTTTATATCTAAATGTTTGCCTAACTAGCTGAGTGTAACCAAAATGTGACACTGCCTGAGTCCTATACACCAAACCCAACAAAACAAATTCAGTTTTGAAGACAATCAATTATTTGCGAGCAGAGCAACCTGCACAAAACACGCATTAACAAAAACAGAAGATTTATGTTATATTCGACATGATTTTTAAGTTGCCTTTTTGTGTCTGATAACTATACATTTCCCTCTAGGTCTTCCGTAGTCTTCAACTTTATTATGAGTCATTTAAACCTAATAATACCTTATTTACATTCTTTTTACAATGTGTTTTCTTGATTAAAAGAGATAGTAATAAAAAATAATAATAACTTAAAAGTGTTTTGTATAAATGTATTAAAATGATACTGTGAAGACTTATTTCTGAAGCAAGTTGTTTAACCGTAAATAAAAACGACTTATAAAATTGTGTAATGTGTTAAATCATCGAGGTTATACAGATGTTTCCCAAATTATAAAGTACAAAAAGACCTACCTGTATATGACATTAGTTGGTAACAGTTGATCTTGTCCCGGATATATTAGATGCAGACAGTATATAATTTAATTTGCATAAATCCTTCACAGAACGCAATCCGATTTTTGTTTCGTTTTCATATTTCATGGGCGAGTCTAGGCAGGTTCCTTAAAAGCGGAAGTATAATAACCGGTGTATACAAGTTAACCTGGTGTAGTGTAATCTTACAGGTAAAACAAATGCAACTAGTCGGATTAACGCTATTTTGAAGGACCGGAACATAATTTGAACAGTTTTAATGTTTGCCTGACTAAATATAAATGTAATAATGAAATTACCCCAGTTTAAATAATGCATAAGTTGTACGATAAACCTTTTCACAAAAATACATAACCATTTGGACTGGAAAATACAATAATTAGATACCAATAATATCGTTAGTTTGTCCAGACTGACAGCAGGGCCCTTAAATGAGTGGTAATTAAATTGTATATTTCTGGAATAAAAAAACATTCATTTTACAATTTTGTTTACAATTTAAGAACAAATATGTGTTTAACAACTTTTTGTTGTGTTACATTATTTATTTTAAAGTAGAAAATGAAGCTAGTCATGTTTTATGCATGGAGCTGTTCAAACTATCACAGTTAATACATTAAACGATTGTTTCGCCGTTTTATGCCCCAAATCTCAGAGTTCTTGTCCGTTTGTCTTTCCTTTCGTGTGTCGGAATGTCGCATATAATTTAAAACATTAAAACGTATTGTTGTTAGTGGGATTGAATAAACCACCATGTTATTTTTCGATCTGATCTGAGCAGTTTGGTTCATTATGTCGAACAGCAGAGTTTTGAGATAAAAGCGGAATGTAGAGGTATCCTTGTTTTACGAATACATGACTAGTTAAACGAATATTAATACAAGAACAAATATATTTACCACACGTACTTATATGCGTTACTGTATGTATACAATTGCAATGTTCATATGTGCAAAATGCGTGTTAAAACAAATTCTTACAAGCTGTTTATGTGGGTATATTGTTGGCTAGTTAATCAGTCAAAGCGTTCTAACAATATGTAAAAAGAGAATTAATCACTGTTTAAAATGCCAGAAATCAATGAAAAAAAATATTTATTTTACTAATAGAACCTTGGTAACAAAAGTGCAATTAATCGTTAGATTCTAATTATGTTTTATGCAAATTAAAAATAAAAATTGTAAAGTATAACTAAAATAATTATAACTTGTATGAAATGAAACATATTTTAAGTATTAAAAACTAAAATTAACACAATACTGATAAGACATAACATTATTTAATGATGAACAATGTGATGTAGTCTAGGATGCATTTGAGACAGGGGGTGACATTTGCGGACAATTTTATTACTTGAAGGTATCGAACATTTGTTCAAGCCTCCAAATATCGCAGGTTTGGAACTTTTCATCATACTGGAAGGATTCATTTAGTTCCAGATGTGTTGAATTTATTGCTCTTTTATTCATATTAGAAGACCAAGTTGCATGTTATAACGGCCACCGGAAAATCTTTGCGAAACCGAAATTTCGCAAACTTAAGGACCTTTTATCTTGAAAATTTGCTTCTTTGAGATAAAGTATGCGATAGAAGACTTATTTTGTATTAATAATTGGTTATTTCTGCTTTATTAATTCGTTTTTTTTCACTATGAAATGTATGAGCAAAGTTGGACCACCCTTGGGAATTTTCGAAAAAAAAACATTGGATTTGTCTTTTTACCATGGTTATTTTTTTACCCGTGAGATTTTTTTTCTCTTATAATCGCAGATGGGAGAAAAAATCCAATGGGATTTTGGACATTTTTAAAAACGTGTTTTCTTCGCGTATTCAAGCATTTAAACTTTTAAAAGAGCTGTTTAATCATTTTATGCAAAAAAACAACTTATATTTTTGAGTAACAAAAAAATCCCATTTTTGAAAAGGGAGAAAAAGATACCCATGGGATTTTCTCATTTCGAGAGATTTACTTTTTGTACTTCCAGAAACGAGATTTATTCTTTGTACTTCCAGAAACATAATATTTCATCAAGTGATGAACAATCTACGCGATTTCAGTGCGTTTAATCGTGTTTTAATTTTTGTTCTCCCACGGGTGTTTTCTCCCATGGAAAAATTTACCCCGATGGGATTATTTTTCCCATGTTTTTATTCCAACGGAATTAAAAGCTTGAGATAAAGGCATATTCTTTAAGAACAAAATGCCCCCGAACTCTGATCGACAATAAACTCTTATCATTTTAAAGTTGGTTCGATGCAACCTTTGCTTTCCAGAAAACGACATCTACCGGAAATCGAAACGGCGTAATTCAAATTGTTTTAAGTTGTTTGAGAGTTTCTTCGGAATAAATCGTCAAATAGTCTTAAGAGTTATGTCTCCAATTGAAGGATCGATATTTAATTCAGGTAAGATCTTTGACTAAACTTGACTTTCATTTATTTGGTGAATAATTGTCTTATTTAACGAACAACTAAACTAAAGAGAAAAGTGTTAAAGCGAGATTATACTATTTTTATATGTGTTGAATTGTAATATATTGATACAAATATGATATAATAACACACAATATGCAAGAAAAATGATACATTTAAGACGAATTTCATAAAATGCAGCAAATACAAATTAGCGCCCCGAGCCGATTGTGACGAAGATAATGCGTACATATTTTCCTACAATAACCGATGCATTCGTCTTTTAAGTAAGTGTTCGTGTGTCGTATGAATCGATTGCTGCAGGAATTTCAAATAAACCGTTTGACTATATTTAGATTCACATCGTACATGCATGATATACATGCTGGCGAATTCGGCTGTACAGCCTTTTTCGATTTCAGAATTAAATATCTGGGGACCGTTTCAATAAACATCGTAGTACACATTTACGATACGATACAAATTTCGAAGATACTTAATTGCTAAATTCCATATCATATGATTATAAATTTTCAGTACTTAATTCATTAAATTGGTATCTCAAGCGTCGTAGACATTTGACGAGCATGGCGAGCTAGTTCGTCTACTTATTAAGATTACAAAATTCTCTCGTAAGTTAAAATTGTCGTACGATCGTTTATGAAACGGCCCCCTGGCTGGCTTATTTAGCACTTTTCGACACATGTTCTTCTTAACTTTTATTTTAGTTTATATTGAAATATATGTATTATCAGGTTTTTACACATTTTATATTGATTAATAAATATTTGACAAGATCGTATATACCCGCTTTAACCCAGAAGTAAAATACTTTGCTACGAAAAATATTGATGGTTACACATATGCAATTGCGAGCATATTTTAATCGTAAATATGTCTCCAGAAAGATCTGCAAGCAGGTTCCAATATTTTATTCCCCATGATCATGATAATATGTGTACTGAAGATCTTAGCTTGGTTGACCAACTTCATTTTCAAAACAGACCACCCAGAATTATTTATTACAATATTTCAAGTGATGTATTAGGAACTGAGGCGCTCGGTGACAATGACTGAATCATTCGACTATCTGTTCTGACTTTTTTCTTCCAATGCAGCTGCAGCGGTGATTTTTTATAAACCTGATTATTATAATGCATACACATACTAAATCAATAAAAATCTTCCGACAAAACGTCTTCTTAAAAAAAGTTAGTTCGACTATGTATGTATATATTGACAAGGTAAGCCACTCGATTTTTTAAAAAGCAACGAAAGTGCCTCAACACCCATAATTTAATCGCTGTCACCTCGCTCGCTTATTGAAATGCGCGAGCGGGCCTGGAACCTCGCTCTTTCTCTACACTAAATCACTTTCAGCTTCATATCACAACATGGCATGTGTATACCATATCATGCATATCGGGATTACGTCCATATTTTTCGGTCATTGTCTCTATAAAACACCGTTTCCATGTCCAATATTGCTAAATTATTTCAATTTAATATTTCCTTTTCCAATTTTCAACGTGCATCCACTATTTTTTCTTCAATTATTGCTCCAAATTATGTAACGCTGTCCATCTTAGTGTCTGATTGGCATTTTGGAATATGGAAGTCAAAGTGGAGGTTTATTCATCAGCAGGAATTTGATAACAATCTAATAATTGAATACCGGTGCGCGTAAAGAAATCTAAATGTGTAAGATTTTAATATTACAATATTTCAAATATGCAATGGGTTTATTATACTTATTGTTATTAGCACTCACAAAATGCTTTCTTCCAATATTTATAATACAATTGTTAATAATATTTCATTGATATTCATGCCTCAAACTTTTCCAGACTTTGCGATTTAGAGACCATTGCAGTTGTTCCTGAGTCTGTGACCACCGCCTCAAGGTCTGGACTTACTGTGCCACATATGGTTGTTGATGTGGAGAAGCCTGTGCACTTCTATGACTGGAAAAATTGCCATAACTGTTTATTTATGATCGGATTTGATTCATACTTTGACAAATAGATGAGCGGTCTGCACCCGCTAGGCGGTGCACTTGATGAACTTTCCAGCAACAATATTCGTTCACTAGTGTGTACATTTTTAAAACAAGTTTGAAAACTATATATATGTAAAAGAAGATTTTTGGTTGTTGTGGAAACATTATTTCAGCATTGATTACTGTTTTGATTGAAATAAATGGATTTACGTGACAGTATTATTGCACTTATTTTTTTCAAATTTATAGAAGGTACCTTTTTATGACTTTAATAATTTCACATATTTTACTTTTATTATTCTCAACTAGAAGGTCAAGGTCAGGTGACTCAAGGGGCCAATCGCAAATTTATTTGTGATTATTAGTGTATTTTTTACTATGTTGGTATGGTAAACAAATTTTCTTTAAATATGTTGTTTGTTTTAAAGTTTCATATGTATGAGAACCAATGTAGTAATACTATTGTGGGTTTTTGCTATTTAAACAGGTTTAAATGATATGTTATCTTATGGATGCCATGGTAACCATAGAAACTGTCTGCAAAATTCCAGCAAAATTCTTGCACATTAAAGATAATTCCAGTATGTATGTATGAAAATTATGTATAACATGTACGATGTTTACATCATATAAAGTCTTTAGTAAAAGTTCATAAATACATGGTTCAAAAGGTATAAATTTACTAAAAGACAAATAAAAAAATTGGCATAATGACACCACCAGTTTTCTTGCAAGTATTATATTACAATTGATGGAAAAAAATGTATCAAACTAAATAGCAATTAGTATGAACATGTTTAAATGTGTTTGACGATTCTGAATAAAAAAAATCCTGATATTTAGCGGTTATTATAAAAATTATATGCAATTTTGGGTGATAAGAAGTAAATATGTTACATTGGCAACCAGTGTATTCATAAAATGGGCTTTGTTTATACAGAAAAATATGGAAAACCTGGTCAGTTTAAACTTTAACTGAAGTCTTGAATCTTTTAGTGAATACTGCAATTATGACAACACCTTGACAATAATTCCATTCCAAATCCTTGTGTACATATCATTTAAAGCTATATACACATTAATTGTATCATATGAACCGCGTCATGCGGATAAGGGACTTATGTTATAAACGGCCAGAGTGGGTTCAGCCGAGCTTGCCAATCCAAGCCGTCTGGTCAGGATATACGCTGTCTATAAAGTAACGCCATGTTTCGTGGTCTCATACGCGTATTTGGTAGCTCATGACACGACTGGAGCTACACTATGCATGTATTTATGACGCATTTTGGCACAACGGGGCTCATATGACTGTCTATTATTTTTTTAACAATTCTTTTACACTGTCCTTCAGTCATATTTTTGGAATAATCAAATAATGTGTTTGTGTGTGTAAATAGGTAGCTAGGTTTTACAAAATGTGGATAACAGTAAACAAGAATCAATACAGAATGACATACGTTCTTGAGGGAACATATTGAACATATTATATGCATGAGTTAATGAAATAGTTAAATATATATTGAAAAAGTGGAACGTCGCGCAGTTTATCTGACTTGATTACTCACTTTATTTTTATATAGCTATATGTATATGGTCAAATCATGAGTGCGTACAATTGATTTCCTAATTTCATATTTGACGTCTGACTTTAAAGATAACTTCCTATTCCTTTAATAACGTATTATTTAAAGAATAACATCTTAAGAAAGTCATGAATTTGCAATACATATGTGGCGTGAGACAAAACTGGGCAAAATGCTTGTGCGTAAATTGTCATCCCAGATTAGCCTGTGCAGTCTGCACAAGCTAATCAGGGACGACAATTTTCGCTGTTATGGAATTTTTCGTTTAAATGATGTCTCTTCTTAGCGAATATCCAGTTTAGGCGGAAAGTGTCGTCCCATATTAGCCTGTGCGGACTGCACAAGCTAATCAGGGATGACACTTTACGCACAAACATTTTGCCCAGTTTTTTTCAGAATCAGAACAAGCCACATATAACACCCTTCTACACTTTTGTGACAAGGTATATTTATATTAAAAACTTAAGATAATGATGATGTTGTTGTTCTTGAAGTAGCTGGACCATATAATTTTTTCCGGAAGTTACAATGCTACCTTTATTTATTCACAAATGATAACTTCATTCGAGTAAAAGGGTGATTGGTATGTGATTTTGAAAGCATTTTAAACGTGCAATCTAACTGTACCATCATAGTGTGTTTTATCAATAACCTAGCACATTTTATGGAGTTAAAATATTGAAGAAAGATCACTAAGTTACTTGTTTTCAGCTTATTTGTTAATGAGGTACAAACAAGAGATGTGTTTGTCAGAAACACAATGCCCCCTACTGCGCCGCTTTGATTTTTTTTTTAAATTTTAACTTTGACCTTTCACCACTCAAAATATGCAGCTCCATGAGATACACATGCATGCCAAATATCAAGTTGCTATCTTCAATATTGCAAAAGTAATGGCCAATGTTAGTCAGTCAGACGGACAGTTCAACTGCTATATGCACCCTACCGGGGGCATATAAACATCAAAATGCAAACCACAATTATTTTTTTTACCATCACTATTTAAATATATGTTTTGCACTATGTTCAAAACAATGAGCAATGTAACGTTGTTTTAAGAAATGCACTTCAATTAATGTTTATTAAGTGTATAATATAACTTATGGTATATCCTAGGTTATATCGCTTATATCTGCTCATATAAATTTATATATTTAATGTCAACCGGCACTGTCTAGTTTTTTTTAAAGGGATAACATAGTAATATAACATATAAATAAAAACAAACTCTGCACAAATTGAGGAAATGCATTGTTTTATTACCTTTTATATCAAACAAAACCATAATTATCTTTTTTTTATTCAATTCTACTTAAAACAAAGAATTGCAATGGACAGATACTGTCACATTTTAATATACATGTACAGAAGAAAAAACACAAATAAAAAGAACAAAAACATTGCAAGGTCATTACAAATATTGGGTAATGGCTTATTAACACGAAGTAGGTCGGTATTTTTTGTATTTGTATTTAATGATTACAATATTTTATTTTATATTTTTCCAATAACTTTCGGATTTACAATCATGAAATTAATAATCAGACACAAAATGTCTAGTCAAGAAAATTTAGCTTATATTTTTTTATAAAATGACGTTAATTTGAATGAATAGGATATTCAGATATACGGATAGTCTGATTATTAATTTCAGGCTTTCAGGAAAGGCTTTTTTAAATGTTCCTTTAAATATAAAAATATTTAATAAATTTTAACAAACTGGTTTATAATCAATAATATAAAAATAACTGCCAAGTAACTAAACAACTAAATATATACATACACAGATAATTATCAAGAAACCAGACAAAAATGAAGGAATTTATAAAATGAAATAACATGATTTGAAAAAAAATATCAACTTATTAAAATTATGATAAATTTAGCCATTTTAAACATTTATTAAACAGTTGTTGTTTTAGGTTGCCATAGTTAAAACTATTTATACATAAAAAAGTGAACATATTCAAAAATAAAAAATTAAATTGCTTATTTTTAAATTTAAATTTCGATTTAAAAAGAATTTACATAAATAGTAATTAAAAAATAAAATAATAGTTCAAAGTTAATATAATATAAAATAAATTATCCGTCAACTTTATACATATATACATAAAACCTTGATTTTCAAGCACATTTCAAGGTGTGTCGGAACCCTGATTCCACCACAGGTTTTTTGTTTTTCAGTCATGAACATTACAAAACAAGTTACACATCTTCTTTACTCACAAACATATAAGCCCCGTCTTCAACAAACCTAACTTGGACAATGGATCCTGCAATTACAAATTGTATTCAAATTCAAATGTTGTGATTAACAATACTGAAAAGGCGAATATTTGGTTTTGTTATTAGAAGACGATGACACAAATGGTATTGACCAATAGTGAACATAGGTGATTTATAGTTTAACAAGTGATGTGTTCGTCAGAAACACAATGCCCCCTATATGGCCACTTTGAAATAAATTTTCAATATATCATTTGGCAGGTTTAGAAATTATCTCCCTTTTAAAGCTTATAACTGCTCTTCATTTTGTTCTTTGACCTTGAAGGATGACCTTGACCGTAAATTTTCACCACTCAAAATAGGCAGCTTTGTGAGATACTCATGCATGCCAAATAAGTTGCTATCTTAAATATTGCAAAAGTAATGGCCAACGTTAAAGTTTTCGAACAGACAGACACACGGACTGACGGTTCAACTGCTTTATGCCACCCTACCGGAGGCATAAAAATTACTTTATGTTATTCTGACACTTCTCACATTTCCTATGATTTTCTAAGAAATTATATAAACAATATTAAAAATAATAAATGAAAACAATACTGCATAGAAACAATACTAAACAGGAAGCATCATTTGTCAATCTTACCTCCTTTCAATTTTGATGAAATTTCTGCCGGCAACCAGTCTCCCTTTCCTCTCATTCTTTTGGCAACTACCTTGTCCCCGATCCTCAGGTATGACTATAAATTAATTAAATTTAGAATTTAAGAAACTAAAATGATACAGAAGGTTATATATATAAAATGGTTGAAAACCATTGCATACTTATAGATTTTTTGATTGTTTTTTTTTTATCTAATATACACAGAGCATCATAGTATAGATTACAAATTTAAGTCGAAATATAAATAAACATAAATTTGCAATGTGTGTTAACAATCATCAAAATCATGCAGTGAAAATCTTTCTGTGACTAAATGCCAAACATATGGGTCATAAATCAGGTTGTGATGCAGTGTGATCTTTGAATATGACTTTGAAATAATATGCAGACAAACTGCAAATTGATTATTAGAATTACATAAAATTAATTCTTTCTTGCAAACACAATTTAACAAAGAAAATAACTTATTCATAATAATACTTTTCTAATAACATCTAGGCTGACAAAAAAAGTATATGCTTTATTAAAACAATATGGAGTTAAATAGTTTAGGTTCTGCTTAACACAAAAATTCAAAAATACCTTCTTTTTCTTCAGTGTCTGCATTAGTCTTCTGGCAGGGGCTGGCTTCTCCACTTCCGTCTGCATTAGTTGGCTGGCTGGGGCTTGCTTCTTCATTAGTTGGCTGGCAGGGGCTGGCTTCTCAACTTGGGTCTGCATGAGTTGGCTGGCTGGGGCTGGCTTCTGCATTAGTTGGCTGGCAGGGGCTGGCTTCTCCACTTGCGTCTGCATTAGTTGGCTGGCTGGGGCTGGCTTCTGCATTAGTTGGCTGGCTGGAGCTGGCTTCTCCATTAGTTGGCTGGCAGGGGCTGGCTTCTCCACTTGTACCATCAGTTCGGGTTCCTGAATACAGTTAAATCAATTTTGCGTTCTTAAGTTTCAATCACACACTTCTTTTTGGGCCAAACTCGGCAATTAAGCCTTTGTAAACTAACTGTAATATAAAAGTATAAGAGGGATGTTAGGTGTTTTATTTCCACTCATCCAAAATAACATCCATTACCACGAGCTCATACTAAAACCACTCAAACCATCAGAGATTTTGTATAAACATGTGAAAGAAGTGGAAGGGTGAGATCACTATATCATTTTCAGTTAATTTCATTAAATGTATACTCAATAAAAGGTTCCATTGCTTTAAGCCAATACAATTTACAAAGTAAGAATTTAGAACAAAACACATAAAATGCTTACCACATAAAAAGTAGCGTCGGCTGCCCCGCTTTGATGTTTGGGATTCATTTTCACAGCTTCCTGGATCTGAAAAAACGCATTTGTCACATTAAAAAAGGTTCATTCGAAATTGGCAATTATGCGTCAAATATGTTTGTAATCATGTTGTCGTCGAATATCACATGTTTGTATTGAATCAACCATCAATAACCCATAAGAAAAATTAACTTAAGGCTTACCATTTTCAAAAAATGTATAAGCAAGATCGGGAAAATGCTCTATGTCACTCATTAAAATCGAAGAAAAAAAGCAGATTTTGTGATGTTTTTTTCATTTATTGCATTTTATGCAGGACCCTGTTTGAACTCTGCAAAGAAGCATGTAGTCTAGTTACAAAGTTTTATGCTGATAGGACAAAATCAAATGACTTCTATAATGTTCATAATGTTTCACCATAGTTATCTAATGAAAAATGCCCCGCCTGCTGGTCTACATGGACCTGCAACATTTTTCATATCACCCAAAGATCATTTAAAAGTGTTGCGAGCAAATTTTATGAAGATTGAACCAATATATGAAAAGTTTTATAAACAGTGGGCAATAAATACCGCCCTTTAAGTGTAAACATAGTAAGTATTGACAATGCATTACATAAAAAGGTGATTAAAAAGCTCTTCATAAAAACATTGTTCTTAAGACAAGAATATTTCAATACAGTTTATCATTGTTATAATACCTCGAGTTTTTCTTCACTGCAAAACAACGGATCAAACCCTGCATAATAATCAGCCCCCTCACAGTCCATTTCCTGAAATCGAAGGAAAAACGGATTAACATTAGAAGAACAAAGCACGATGTTGCACCATTTAATAAAAAATTAATATTGAGATGTTCTATAAAAAAAACTCGAGCTTTGTCACTAAGGTAACGAATACCCCCACATCCCGCATTTACTCAGAATACACATTATTCGACCCCATAATCTAGTGTTTGACCCGGCATGACCCATATATACATCATCTAGATACAATTTTGGTGAATATCGGATGAAAACAACTTGAGTTAGAGAGGGGACAACCAATACAGACCGACAGACCGGACAAATGACAGACCGACAAGCTCACTCTTATATACCCTCCTAAACTTCATTTGTGGGGTATAATAAAGCGACTGCTGCTTTTTTAACCAGTAACTCAGATGTGTACTAACCAACTAAGTTACCACAAAGTATCTTCTAAGCTGCGATATTTGTTTTGCACTTTACGGATTGACATACAAATATAGCAACTGACAACAGCTGATGTTGTTTCATTAACAATAAAAATGAAAAATACTGACTGATGAAGAATTCTCAGGGGAAGGTTTTCAATTCTGATCTGTATCACTGTCATCTGGTTCTGAAGACATCTGGAAAACAGTAATTATGTGATAATAAGACTCACTGTAAATATACAAAAATACTAGTCAGTCAAAGCCGTTAATCAGGATATATAAAACATACATATTAAATTACAGACCGTCTTCAAGAAAATTTAGATATACATTTACTGAGATCTACAAAGATACTCAGACACACCTCAAATGAAACCCTGTATGCTGCGGCTCTTCTCTTTGGCAATTCAATATTGTTAATTGCCAAACTTGCCAAATCCCTTTCAATGTTGTTTTTAATGACACATGCCGTCAGTTTGCAAGGGTGTTAATACACAGTGTTTAATCTACTTGCGTTATCTTCAAATGGCCAATCATTTTAATTGCAGTATTTATATATAAAATTATATTCCTTGATAATCTCATCAGAAATTAGTTAATAAATATTAACCAATGCAATAAGATACTTATTGCTGAAAAGTATTTATATTTAATAAGGCTCGGAAGCGGTCATTTCCAATTATCAACATGTTATAGATACACAAATAATTTAGAATCTAATAACTATTCAGTTTGGTTAAAGAAATTCACTGCCTCCTTCTCGTGATTCACGCGCTCAAAAGATAAGCCGATGGAACTCAATTTAGTGAAGCATTGAACGGAACAGAAAATAACAGACACTTTAATAAGACTTATACATAAGTACATCGTCTTAATACATACAAGTTAGAATGTCACGTTGCCAATACATTTAAGTTCAATACAGAAGAAACAAATGCATATAGTGAACTTTGAAAACATATAGACAGAGAGTGTTTGTAAGTGATACCGGTTATATGGTGTTATATTGATCAATGAAATACGAATTACAAATGCTTCTTTTATATATTTACACTAATGACAAGTTCGTTTTTTTCGGATGAAGTCATGTAGTAGTTGGTGATACTTAAACACAGAATAAACATTATACGTAACGGATAAGACCCATTTGTCTTAAAAAACTATAACATTGACAACTACAAACTGAATATCTCTAGTATTGAAGCATAAACAGTTTCTGTCATTGCGTGGAATAAATTTGCGTGCACACCTCGATGTTTGGATTTCTGAATGGTTGGACAGAAATTCTTCACTTAACAAAGCGAACAGGCATACTCCTTAATACCAAATCTAATGAACATAACGGTGGGGGACAAAAGTCCTCCCGTGAAAGCAATTTAACACCGACAAATGTAATTGCTTCACACACAGCGGCAACAGGTGGTAATACTATAACATTTGCCCCTGCTGGCTATGTGGCCAAAACCCTGGCAGTTAAAACACCGGACAGGTTGGACCGGGCAGGGACTAATGTCAAGAGCAATATTAGTGCCCTTCACAAGTATTTTGTTAGGGACTGGAATAGAAGTAAGGAAAGATATTTTAACCAGTCTCGGAAAGCCTGGAGGCGCGGGGCGATAGGGATCAACCCTTTCCAAGTTGGTTATAGAGAGTTCAGAAAGGGGAATCGCAGGGCTAAATACAAGATTTCTTTGAAGTTCCATTAATTCCTGACTTTCCGTGATCCCTGCTATAAAACCTGAAACTGACCTCATGTTTGAGGGAGATAAGGCCCGGACTGCGACGCTGCCAAGGTGGAAAGTCCCCCTAGAGAGAAGGGTAGCAAGCGCCTGAGCGGACTTGAGCTGCAGTAACATGCAACCAGACGCAAGAGGCACAGTCCGCTCAACGAGTCCAGGAAGCTCCCTAGCCAAACACGAGGCCAGCTGAAGGATTGTAAAGAAAGACATACACTTCCGACTGACTGGAGGAGGCACCTTAAGGGCATGGTGTTGTGGGTAAGGTGATGGGAAACCAACCATGAAAGTGCCTCCCCTATTAAAGGGGTCAGGTTCTTACTCTGCCCCTTGGATGGTTTGTTGGATGGTCTGTTGTGAGACGACATTTTGTGGGATTGCACAAGATTGTTTGAATAGAAATGAAAAGAAAAATGCTGGTTTAGTGGCAATCCTAAATGTAACAATGTGAATATCACAATGATTTAGATTAGCACAGTTCACAGTACGTGTAAAGCATTAAATGTAAGCACCGCACCGGTAAACAACCCAATATAGTATATATAAGTAAATAAAGATAGTTAATTGGTCATTTGGTAATTTTTAATTTATATGGTGACAGAGCCAAAAATAATTCCGAATACCAAATGACGTCCGAAATGCTACAAGGTTTTAGGAAATTACGAAAATACAAAAGAGGTACAATGGACGGGCAAGGGACAATACAGCGCAGTGGGTAGGTGGGTAGGTGATGTTGTAATGATCGGCCCCCTCTGTTTCGTCTGTTTTCTTTTTAAATGGCGGTTTTATCTTTGTTTACAATTTTTTCTTTGCGTTAATGGCGACCGGAAGCTACGAAATCCTCTTGTGAGTTTTATAGCGGTTTTATAGGGGCCGGACAAAAACCCTCTCGTGAAAAAACGGGCCCGGACAAAAAATTGTTTATATATGTTGCAGATTCAAAGATTGATATTTTCAGCAAATGTTGTCAGCATTGAGTAAATTTTTCAAGTTAATGAAATATAATATGATTTCCATAGACTCATGAGCTATAGAACCATATCTTGATTTTATAACAAATAAGAAATACAGAACATCACTAACACGATTTCGATTATCGTCACATTAATAAGAAATGGAAAGAGGTCGTTATAATTGCATACTTCGTGAAACTAGAAAATGTATGATGGGCAACGGGAACGCTTAAGAAAACGAGTACCACTTTTTACGTGTTTGTCCTCTATATAGAGAAATTGGAAAAGAACATTTTAAACCACATTTTAAAAGGTGGCAAAAAAAGGACATTTTAAACCTCGCTTAATATAATTTTAATGCTAATGAAATTCGTTATAAGATAGACAATCAGTTATAATTGTAAACTTTTACAAGACTATAGCCATGTTATTTGATTTTTCATTGAATATGTTTGTATAATTTAATAATTCTACAATGTCCTCGTGTTACAGTTGAAGATATTATTATATTGATTACTGATGTATTACTGTCTTTTTGTAAACTTCTCTTATTAAATCAATGTATTTATATTATTATACACACTGCGTAACTTTCTGTTTTGTGGCAAAAATGCATTGTATTATGCTTATATGCCATTAAAAGTTGTTGTTGTTGTTGTTGTTGTTGTTGAATGTACCATTGTGTGAAGCAATTACATTTGTGTTTCATCGCTTTCTGTGATTAAACTTATTAAAAACAAAAAGTAGTTGCAGATTCACAGTTTGAAATTTATCAGATGAATGAATGCAACAATGTGTGAAGCAATTACATTTGTCGGTGTTAAATTGCTTTCACGGGAGGACTTTTGTCCCCCACCGTTATTTTCATTAGATTTGGTATTAAGGAGTATGCCTGTTCGCTTTGTTAAGTTAAGAATTTCTGTCCAACCATTCAGAAATCCAAACATCGAGGTGTGCACGAAAATTTATTCCACGCAATGACAGAAACTGTTTATGCTTCAATACTAGAGATATTCAGTTTGTAGTTGTCAATGTTATAGTTTTTTAAGACAAATGGGTCTTATCCGTTACGTATAATGTTTATTCTGTGTTTAAGTATCACCAACTACTACATGACTTCATCCGAAAAAAACGAACTTGTCATTAGTGTAAATATATAAAAGAAGCATTCGTATTTCATTGATCAATATAACACCATATAACCGGTATCACTTACAAACACTTTCTGTCTATATGTTTTCAAAGTTCACTATATGCATTTGTTTCTTCTGTATTGAACTTAAATGTATTGGCAACGTGACATTCTAACTTGTATGTATTAAGACGATGTACTTATGTATAAGTCTTATTAAAGTGTCTGTTATTTTCTGTTCCGTTCAATGCTTCACTAAATTGAGTTCCATCGGCTTATCTTTTGAGCGCGTGAATCACGAGAAGGAGGCAGTGAATTTCTTTAACCAAACTGAATAGTTATTAGATTCTAAATTATTTGTGTATCTATAACATGTTGATAATTGGAAATGACCGCTTCCGAGCCTTATTAAATATAAATACTTTTCAGCAATAAGTATCTTATTGCATTGGTTAATATTTATTAACTAATTTCTGATGAGATTATCAAGGAATATAATTTTATATATAAATACTGCAATTAAAATGATTGGCCATTTGAAGATAACGCAAGTAGATTAAACACTGTGTATTAACACCCTTGCAAACTGACGGCATGTGTCATTAAAAACAACATTGAAAGGGATTTGGCAAGTTTGGCAATTAACAATATTGAATTGCCAAAGAGAAGAGCCGCAGCATACAGGGTTTCATTTGAGGTGTGTCTGAGTATCTTTGTAGATCTCAGTAAATGTATATCTAAATTTTCTTGAAGACGGTCTGTAATTTAATATGTATGTTTTATATATCCTGATTAACGGCTTTGACTGACTAGTATTTTTGTATATTTACAGTGAGTCTTATTATCACATAATTACTGTTTTCCAGATGTCTTCAGAACCAGATGACAGTGATACAGATCAGAATTGAAAACCTTCCCCTGAGAATTCTTCATCAGTCAGTATTTTTCATTTTTATTGTTAATGAAACAACATCAGCTGTTGTCAGTTGCTATATTTGTATGTCAATCCGTAAAGTGCAAAACAAATATCGCAGCTTAGAAGATACTTTGTGGTAACTTAGTTGGTTAGTACACATCTGAGTTACTGGTTAAAAAAGCAGCAGTCGCTTTATTATACCCCACACATGAAGTTTAGGAGGGTATATAAGAGTGAGCTTGTCGGTCTGTCATTTGTCCGGTCTGTCGGTCTGTATTGGTTGTCCCCTCTCTAACTCAAGTTGTTTTCATCCGATCTTCACCAAAATTGTATCTAGATGATGTATATATGGGTCATGCCGGGTCAAAAACTAGATTATGGGGTCGAATAATGTGTATTCTGAGTAAATGCGGGATGTGGGGGTATTCGTTACCTTAGTGACAAAGCTCGAGTTTTTTTATAGAACATCTCAATATTAATTTTTTATAAAATGGTGCAACATCGTGCTTTGTTCTTCTAATGTTAATCCGTTTTTCCTTCGATTTCAGGAAATGGACTGTGAGGGGGCTGATTATTATGCAGGTGTCATTAAAAACAACATTGAAAGGGATTTGGCAAGTTTGGCAATTAACAATATTGAATTGGCTTCTCGTGTCACAGCCGGGTGCGGTATATATATATATAAAGTGTGTTCTACACATCTTAATTACTGTATTATTGTATTTAAAACAGAACGCTTGCAATCGTGCTAAAAGTGCTTATTATGGAGTACCGTTGGTGGTTTACACATGGAGCTGGGAATGCCTTGATGTTCAAGTTAGTATTCACTTCGATAGTGTAATATTTAAATGCTTAAAAATGATGCGTTTTTTTTTTAAGTCAGGGAAAATGCATTTAAGTAAAATTGCATCAACGCATCAAATGTATTCATTGTTATTGAAAGACAAAACAATGCCTTTTCTCCTGAATAAAATAAAGATGGAAAATCGTGTTAATTATGTTGTTCGTTTCGAATACAACAACAAACAACAACATTTATTTCAGAAATAAAGCTTATACAAGCTCTTAGCCTACACATATAAACATGACAATTTTTTTTATATACAATTGGGTGTTTGTTTTTGAAGTGATTGCATACATGTATTACTATCTTTGATTTAGAAGAAGAATACCATTTATATGTATATGCCGTTGTTACACTGATTTTAGGAACAAAATATATTAGTCGTATAATTTATATTAACCCATCTGCATATAAATTCCAAAAGTTATTAGTCTCATGTGACAAATCATTTATTTCAAACGTATGTAAATATATGAAAGAAGGTTTTGCTATAAGAAATTCAATATTAGGGATTTTTGGCAAAAAAATCACAGAATTAAAGGAAATTCATTCACCCCTGTACCGCTACTTAAATACAAAGGCGAAATTGCCACTACCCCAAGGGAAAAGGCTCAATTTTTGGTACGACACTTCCAATCTGTCTCCAGTGACTTAAACCTTCCCGTTGAAACTTTGAATTATCAAAAGCGGTTTGAGACTGAGCACCAAAATATTTTAAATGAGCCTGGGGACAACAGCACGCCTCTCAATTTAACATTTACTATAACAGAATTATTAAGTGCCATTAACTCCATGAGCAACACCGCCACGGGGCCTGACAAAATGGCATATTTAATGTTTAAAAATATGCCAGCCATAACTCTGAAAATTTTGCTTAACCTATCCAATCAGGTGTATAGGACAGGCAGGGTACCACCCGAATGGAAGCAGGCCACAGTGATTCCAATTCCTAAATCCGGTAAAGACAAAAATGATCCAAACTCATATCGTCCAATAAGTTTAACATCACATGCAGTTAAATTATTAGAAATAATGGTCAAAAATAGATTAGAACACTTATTGGAATCAAACAATATACTAAACCCCTTCCAGTCTGGCTTTAGAAAGGGGCGATCTACTCTTGATCAGCTAGCTAGATTACAACATGATATTCTTTCTGCAAAAAATCAAGGGCAATCAGTATTAGCAATATGTTTGGACCTTCAGGCCGCCTTTGATTTAACATGGACCTTTTGCATATTAAAAAGCTAGCTGACTATGGAATCACTGGATACTGTTTCCACTACCTCAGAGCTTTCCTATAGGGCCGTAAAATCCAGGTAAGGGTCGATTGGGAGTTATCAGAGGTAGCCATAACTGACCGCGGAACCCCCCAGGGGTCCGTAATATCCCCAACTCTTTTCTCCCTCATCGTAATCGGTCTACCTGATGCCATAAAAGACTCAAGACTGGTTATCTCCCAGTTTGCCGATGACTCAGGCACTTGGATAAAGGGGTCTAACATGTTACGCCTGCAAAAGAGGGCTCAAGCAGGCTTAGACTCCATATGGAAATGGGCAATTGAATGGGGATTCAAAATTTCTCCAACCAAAACAGTAGGAGTACTATTTGGCGACCAATTTCAGCACAATTTGGACTTAAATTCAGGCGGCACCAAAATTATCTTTGAAAAAGTGGTGAATTTCTAGGTATGTACCTAGATAAACAGTTAACTTTTACTCACCACTTCAAATACTAGTATTTGGCAGAAAGGTGCGAAAGGGACCTAAATTTAATGAGAATGTTAAGAGGCACAGGTTTCGGATCAGATAAAAATAGCCTCTTAACTCTCTACAAGTCCCTTATACTTCCAAAGCTAGATTATGGAGCCCAAATCTATGCATGTGCAAAGCCAAACGCCCTAAAAATGGTTGATGCCATTCAACACAAGGCCCTAAAGATAGCTCTGAGAGCCCTAAACTGTACACCGGGTGCACTGCTTGAGGAAGAGGCCGGTGTGCTGCCTCTTGACTTGCGTAGAAAACAACAGTCCCTTAACTTCTGGACCAGGGCTAAGTCTCGGCATGGTTCAAACCCCGTTAACAAACTTGTCGGAACTGGCACCTTCATCAAGGGGAAAATACTTAAGCGTAAGCATGTCGCCCTACCTTTCGGTGCGATTATTAGGACCCTGGATGAGGATGCCGGTCTCGACAAGGTACCTGTAGCAGACCTGAGGCCCTCCAAGACCCCCCCCCCCTCGGACGCTTGGACCCATTGACGTTGACCTATCACTCTCTTATAAAATAACTGACTTGCCACAACTCATTTAGTCAGAAGCTCTCTCTCTTATAGATAATATGTATGCTGAGCATCTAAAAATCTACACCGACGGCTCAAAATGCCCTTACTCTGATTTGGTAGCCAACACTTTTGTAATTCCTTCAAAAACATTAGTAAAACGCACAGGCTCAGCAACAATCTCTCTATTTTTACAGCAGAACGTTTGGCAATTAAATACTCTCTGTGCTAGATATTGGTCAATAAACCTACTAAAACTGCTATTTTATCAGACTCAATGTCATCTCTTGAGTCTATAAAAAAGAAATAGCAGATCTAGGCCTGATATTTTAGCTAGCATTTTGGAACTTCATCAACAGTGCCTAGATAAATCTTTAAAGGTCACATTAGTATGGTGTCCAGCACATGTCAACATCAGTGGGAATGAGCAGGCCGACAGGGGGGCCAAGGAGGGCCTCTTGAGGGGGGCCGTAGATGCTGGGGAACCCCTGGCACCTACTACGATCTACTCCCTGACAAAGAAATTTGTAATGGGTGAGTGGAATCGTCGGACCGACAATTTGTCTTCCCGTCGACATACTTTTACCAGACCCGCGAAAACCCTCAGGCCGCCTGACAGATACTCAGCAAGCATTGTGCTTGACAGAGCCATCACGCGCCTGAGGATGGGAACCACCCTATTACCCGGTGGCGCGGGAAAGTATGTCCTCGGTATCGACCCCGCATGTCCTGGGTGCCAGGAACCCCTCACTGCGTCCCACATGCTGCTGCAATGTCCTAACCATAAGCGCAGATAGACCACCTCGAAGCTGCATTGCACTCCCGTGGACTAGTTTTTAACCTTTCCAACGTGCTAGACCCCAAGGGAGCAGCTAGAGGCCCGGTCTTCTCTGCCCTCGCCAAATACTTACTAGATTGCCAGATAACTGACAAAATCTAGGTCATTGGGGGAGGGAGAGCATCCAACACCCACCCAATTATCCAGTCTTGTGACTGTTATTCTTTAAACTGTGTAATCTTTGCAAAAACTGACACAATCTAGTAATTGTGTTGAATTTGTGTCTTTTTTACACAACTTTTATTTTAGTTTTTAATGGTTTTATTGTTCTACCCCGCCCTTTCTAAATCAGGCCAATGGTATTGTCCTGGTCTTCTTTATTTTAATACATTTTTTATGAGAGTATGACGTTAGTCCACCATTTACATTATTCAGTTTCTTAATATGTACATATTTTATGGCAGTTTTTATTTAAAAGAAAGGACGAGACTGACCAGTAACCTGGGTATGTTGGCTGCATTGCACCCCTCCCTTCCCCTTTAACACCCCCCTTCTCCTTCAAACTCGAAGAGCCATGTCAGACAGGAGTGCACGGTGCAGGGTCACGTACACCTTGCAATACCATTTTATCCTCTAAGGGTATTTTCAATTTATGGGATTATTGTAACTCTCCCTATAAGCGGTATATCAACAATCATAACAAATAAAGTACTGTTGTACAATTTTTATCTTAATCTTGAGAAACTTACTAATTTTGTATAGTAAGCAAATAAGGTGCTCTTGTACCTTTTCTTCTAACTTGCATCATCCCCTATATATTAATTTCTATAGCATGGATGATAGCTTTTTTGTGGGTTATTTCCTGCATTGTTATATGAATTGGTTTACCAATCCCACATATTACTATAATACTTCAGTATATTTAACATTTATGTGGTTTACCAATCCCACATATTACTATAATATTTCAGTATATTAAACATAAGAGTTTTTTTATCTCTTTCTTTTAGGTTATTAATCACCATGTGTAGTTTCTTAGTTCCATTTACCGTGCACTCCCTCTGGTCTAAGGGACAAAACCATCAATACTTCTCCATACACAATGATCTCCCCTACACAAGTTGAACTCCCTACCCCACCACACCTACCTACACTTTCAAACTCCTTCTTTTAACCCCCAGGGTGGCAACTTGTTATTTTACCTATCAATAAGTGCATATAATAATGTACATTCTGTACATAATCTGCCTTCTTGTATAAATTTTGTTTGTTTTGTCTAATTTTTAACTGTAAAGTACATTGTTTTACCATTGTTTTTTTATGTGGCCCTAAAGAGATAACCGTTTGGCGACACGCAAGCTATTACCAGTAAATATATAAATATTATCATTAAATTTCTTTTAAATATTGTCTTAACGCCACTCTGGGGGGACGTCCTTCTTTCATAGCCCAATCCTCTATAAGTTCCCTACAGACAGGGTCTTAGGTTGGAGCATCTCGGCTAGATTCCCTGTCTGCAAGTGTTCAACATTGTGCCACACATACAAATGCATGCTAATCTTAATACTAAAAATATAATTTACAACTATAATGCATTATCAATGTCAATTGTTTGTCAGAAACTATTTAATTGCATGTTTACATGAAAATCCCCTTCTTTTTGTTTTCTTCTTTTTTCTTATGAGAGCTATTAAAACAGGTTCTACCTTCCTCGATTAATGAAGGTTTACAAATCTCTATATTTTACCATCGCTTAGAGCTCCTTGCATAACATTTATCACAAAAACCAAATTACACCTATCTATAGGTTTATTATGTATGTTGATATATAGTGGCAATGTTGAACCACTTTGTGATCAGTAAAAAAAACTAAAATATTAATAATTTTTGCATATATTATACATTTCACACTTTCGTGTAATCTTTTCTCTCCCTAGAAACATAGAAATAAGAATATTATTATATTAATTTTAACAATAAAACCACAGATCATAAAGTCTAAACACTCCAACAAACCCATTGCAGTATATACTGAACAGTGGGTCAAGTAATGATGATGCCACATACAACAGTATGTGTGTTTTCACCATCTTTAATTATAAAAATTGGGCTATTCTTTCTCTCTTTCCTTCTTAAAAAAAAACAACAAAACAAACAATAACATACAGTTAAGTCCGGTAATCTTGCGCGTCCGGTAATCTTGCGCACTTCGCATTTGCGAATCTCGCAGACGACAAATGGTTTTCTTTAGTGATGAAAGATGGGATTTCACATTTTTAATAATTAACGGATTTAAAAGGTACGTATTCCATGCAAAATAAAATTCGATCATTACATTTAAACACCGGTTGCGTCATCCCTATACAGCGTAAACACTGGCCCATTTACGAAAAATTCGAAATGAATCACAAATTCCCTGCAGTCTTTAGCGTTTTCATACTTTAAATTAAGAATTCATAAATCCAACGTGTAATTTAGCATTCCATTGCACAATATCCGATCAGTTATGGTATTTTTGGCCATGAAAATATATCGCATCAGACCGACATAGTCAATTAATTTTTGTAGTCATTATTTCCCGCCATTATGTCAAACCAATTTGGTATGATCTCCGCATGCACAATGGCCTAGATTTGATATTTTCTGTAAACTATGAAAGCATGATCGTGGTAAAATCAAACCCGTTATGCATAAACATTTTTTTTCACACATACCGGTACTTTTTTATTAACTGTACACTATTACTAGTGACTATATTATTTGTTGATTTGTAGTGAACAAAAACTGCACTAAAAATCCACATTTAATTTCAATGGTTTTACAAACTGATTCAAAAAAATATTTTTCTGGAATGTTTTTTTGTCAATAATTGGACACCATATGTCTACAATTTTGCCTTAACGCGGTCATTACAGAAAGTGTGCAAGATTACCGGACACGGTGATAGTTTGAAAATGAGGTGAGTCATGTTTGTTTTGAAATCAAATCGGACAGTTCTTCACTGAATTACTGAGATATTTTTTGTTAAGAAGCACATGAATTTACTATTTCCATAATAAATTAAGATATTATGTTGTCAATTTATACAAGAACATGTTTTGAAACCAATTGACCCTTAACTGCGCAAGATTACCGGACAGCATCGTACAATAACAACATCATATTAATAATAATAATTAATAAGAAGTACAGTAACATAACATAAACATTATAATTTATAAGTACAAAACAAGTCCAAGTTCTTTTGGATTTATTCATCCTTTTTCTTTCATTTTTATATTTCCTACATAGAAAATATTACTGTTTACTTTTTGTAAAGTGCAATGCTAAGGTCGTCCGCCGTGGGAATATTCTATTTTTAAACGGATTGACCTACTTGTAATTCTTAATAAGAAATTTCGGCCAATCAGCGAATGAAAACGCAGCTTTTTAAGAGCGTTAGGCTCAGTCAGTGTAAAGCTAATTTTTAAACAAATAGATTTTTATTAAAGCACCGTACCAACACTGCAAAGTTTTATATTTGTATCAATGGTACAGCCCAGTAAAATCGGGCTGTCCATTTTATGGCCGTTTTCGACCTTTTAAATGCAGAGTTTTAATGTTAAGCAGTGTGCTCGGGCAATGGTTTTTAACCGATGTCCCGAGGGTATTAGTCAAGAGGATTTTCGATGCGCTTATTAACTATTGTAGTAAATAGTTTTGAGAAACAACTCACACGTGTTATTGCTCTGTAATTATTAACATCGTTTGAAGAGCATTTTTTGTGTAAAGGGATTATAATTCCCTGTGTCCATTGTTCAGAGTAAAACAAGATTGTATTAAACAATTTAAAATTTCACAAAAATGGTTCCAAACTATATCGCTACATTCTATTAAATATTAGTTTAATATAAATAAACGCCAGCTGACTTATTTCTCTTTAGCTGTTTAATTGCCAATGTACCTTCATCAACACGTACTAAAAGGCTGGTCTAACTCTGGAAACACATCATTATCACCAATAAAGTATTAACTAGAACAAAAACACTCGTATAAATCAAATAACGTTCAAAATGCGTAATGTGAATTAAAAGCCTCCTCGAACGGGGATTGAATCCGGGTCGCTTAGGTGAAAAGCGGGTTTACCAACCACTGCCCTAGCCGGAAAACCGAAACTTCCTTCTTCGAGGATATTTTGACTTCGCCCACTGGTTGGCAAAACGTGATAGAATTCATATAAGCGCGTATAGAAGAAGGTTGACATAATCAGTGTTGATATTAACATTAGTTAAATAAATAAATACTATTTTACAAATTGTGTTTGGATAAAACATAGTATGCAAGAAAATGCAGTTTTCAAAAATAATATTGGTGTTATTATCTGTTTTTTTTATTATAAAAGAACTCCGTATTGAAACTATAATAGCAATGAAGTTGCTCGGTATTTAAAATCTCTCTCATAGACTCATCTTCGCGACTTTTATTTGTTACAAGAAAAGGACTCAAAATTCTAACTTATTTTAGAATAAGTTAAATTAAATTAACGAACAAAAATAAGCATTTAAACCAACACCGAAAAGATCGATTCAATTCAAACAACATCTAATAGAACAGAACAGAACATTTCTTTATTACTACCAGGTATACATTGATACAACATGGGGATAATAACTAATTTGTATAATGTATAGATCTGGAAAAATGACATTCTACAATTAATTATTTATTTTTCTTTATTAATATAATTTTATTTTATTATTTTTTTATTGTTTTCCCCAATGTCGGCACTCTTCGTGTGATCATCTTTATCTCGGTGTTTTATTGCCCCTTTGTTGAGCACTTACCCATTATCTCGTTATAATCAGATACCGTCCAGACCAATACTAAATAACAACACGGTGTCATAAACTACATGGGGCGATGTGTGATTAATTAACATAATTTATGATATCTCCATGCGGTCTCTTTGTAGTATTATTTATAACATTTCGTGGATTTATTTAACGCCAAAATATTCAACTGTTGCTTTAATTAGATATGTTATACCTGTATATTGTACAAAAGGTATAATTTGTCCAAATAGATTTTAAGAAACTATATACTGTATCTTTATTAGCAAGTTTAATAATTATTATAAAGTACTTAATACCTATACATTTTAAACCTTAAACATCTACAGCTAAACATTCAACGTACTTAGCGGGTACCGGTAAAATATATCTCCGTCCTAATGTATATAACCACGTTGTGGTCAAACAAAATTGCTCATTAAATGATATTGTTTAGTTAATGGTAACGCAAGTCTTTATAGTTTTTCGAGAAATACAAACAAAATAGATTAAGAATTTATAATGCTAGATATTTATCACTTCTTATCGCGTATACAGAAATTTAAATATATATTTTTAGACCGTTTATAAATTATTTGGCATCTCGTGCAGTTTTTTTCCCTGTCGTATTGTAAAATTCTGCAAAGTTGTCATTTAATAAAATAGAAAATTTATTCAATGCAAATGATTTATTCCAATGTAGATGCTTTTTGTTCCATAAAATAACATAAGAATTAAATATTGTCATTTCCTACCTTTTTTATAGGGCTTTGTCTTATGATTGATTGAATGCATCTCTTATATAAACGTTCGATCGGTTATGAAAAATAGCTCACACCAGCACACCTATACCTTTGCTATTTATAATTATCTATATCAAAATCTTATACGTATTTTTGTTTGCTTTTTTTAAATTATTATTCAGTTTGTATGAAGTCCGTATGCGCCTAATTGTTTATCTTTGCTTTGTGAAATTGTCGGTGTTTAGTATTCAGACTACCTTAACCCTGATGTCAGGGGCGTTCCTGAGGCTATGTCAACTATACGCACGACCGAGCAGCGAAGCTGCGAGTGGGGGTAGGTGCGGGAGGGGGTTACCCCTCCTGCTAGGGGAGTTTGGGGGTCCTCCCCCTAGACAGTTTTGTAAAAAATCATTGCAGATGGTGCGTTTTGGTGTTATCTTTCAGCCACGTTTTGGCATTTTAATTCGTTAATGTCTTGCTTGAAAAAAAAACGATAAAAGAAAAAAACTAAGCCCGTCATTATTTTCTGCTGAAACTGATTTTATGTGGGGTATTTGGTAAACAGAAAATTAAATTCTTTTTTTAATTAGCTGTAAAACAAACACTGTTTGAATGAAACAACAGCATTCTCGCTGAGTTTTGAGCGAGCATGCTAAACTTTTATTTAACTCTATCAATAAAACCAGTTTGGACCATGTGTAATTTATTAAAAAGAAAACATCCTCTAATTTCACATAAAACACAGGTCCACTTGTATGTGCAATACAACATCCTGAAAAGTAATGCTTATCTTCGATCTATTCTTTGTGCAAAAATGTCGACCACATGCTCAGCGTTAATTTCTCTTTCCATATATACATTAAGGAGTCCAAGTCCAGACAAGCGTTCCGTCCCCATTGTACTCCGCAAGTATGTCTTGACCCTTCGCATTGTTTAAAACGATCTTTCTGCAGTTGTGGCGGAGACAGGCATAGCGGAAAGCAGCATGAAGCATTTTCTGATGCTGTGGTATAGCTGCTCACTCGCAAAAGCTATGCTCTTTTCAAGTGTTTTATCGGGGTCAAATCTACCCATTGCACACTTAAAATTAGCGCAATCATGCACCGCGATGCAGGATTAACTTAAAATAAACCTTAATTAAAAGTTTAAGTGTTTGAGCTAGTGTGGTATAAAGTTAAAATAATTATAATCCCGCAAATATTAAATAATTTATGTATTTAGTAAGTTAACATAATAGATAACATATTTATCATGCTAAGGATACACATTTTAAGCCCGTTCTGTGGACAATACAAATATGGTTCATAAAGTATACGTATTTCTGGTTCGTTATCGTACATATTGTTATGTTAAATTCATATTCTCTATATGATAAAACCAATAAACGCACAATATTGTATAGAAGAACATATAATTGGATAGTAATACCCGCCACATTGACTGTTTGCGTGCTTACTTAAGTAAAACCTCTGACTGGAATGACTGTAAATAATTTGTTTTTGATAACACATCACGCCTCACAGAAATTGTGCTTTTTTGTTTTAGGATAGTTTCTCCACAAATCTTCAGTCACGTCATAAAATATTGCACACATGTTTTATTCATTCATGCATTCATTTATTTCATATTTTAACAATTTGTAAAACATGGTTCATAACACATATATTACACAAAAAATAAGTTGTTTAAGCTGCATATGGCATAAGAAATAGCAAACATAGCATATAAAATAGCATAACAGTTGATAAATCAAATGTTGAAATACTTAATCCCGTTTCCGCAGATATGTTTTGTTCCTGACCAATGGAACACATATCATAAATCTATTAACACACGCTGAAAGCGACATATTTCACCTTCTAATTTATGTTTTTAAGTTAATTTAATGTAAACGTGAAGAAAAGTTTCAGTTAAACTCGAATTTGTTTCCAATTACTAAATTTATATAAATGTCCGGTAAATACTTCTGTACAGTGGAACATTCCCTGCCTTAAAAGACCCCATATATGACCCTCGTACTTACGCATGCGCACATAAAATATGTTTTGTTTACATTCGTTTGCACATGACAAATCCAGGATGTATCAGTAAATTTTTCAAAAAAACTATTTTGTATTATTAAGAAAGTTATTAAATAAAAACCCTACATTTCGTCCGAGAAATACTTGTTGACCAGTATTCATTATTTTCAACATTGTCTGCAAAATTGCAAATGCAAAACAGAATTTTTCTTACAAATTGCTGAACATGGAAAAAGTATTTCTGAGATGCAACTCTTTAGATTTTTTGTTTTCGGGTGTAAAAGTATTTCTTTTGGAAACATTGTTGGGATTTAACAACCAGTTATTTTTCTCTTGTAGACAATTCCTTGCATTGGGTCCTATTTTCAAGCAAACTACCAAATATTGTTTAACATGGTGTACTACCATAAACGTCACTACACAGGCATGTTTCATGAGTGAAATCTGAAATCATTTTTTTTCATCTTCTTGTATAATGTCACTCTGTCCGTGATCAATAAGTATTTGTCTTTTTGGTCAGATTCACCACAATGCATGTGGTTATCATAAAGTAAGCGTTCGACCGTATCATCATAAAAATGAAAACCAACATCTTCAAATGAAATGCTCGCATGATTGTCCAAATCTGCAACACTACTGTCAACATGTACAGAATTGGAATGGAGTAATGTCAAGTAATCATTTGATTTTTCCAACGATTCATCACTTGGTAATGTAACAACTCGCCCACTTAACGACTCGCCCCATGTTTTTTTAACGATTCGCCCCACCTATACAACAACTCGCCCCACATATATAACGACTCGCCCAATCAAAATAAAATGTTATATTTTATATGGTAATATAAATGAAATAAATTCAGAATATGAATTTTAGGTTCGGCATATTTTGATAACCATCATTGTCAGCCCAATATTTCACTTATATATTTATTCATTATTGAAATTCTAGACACACGTTTAAGATCGCTGTATTCATCATTACGGTAAAACGTATGTGGATAAAGCATAAAAATATAGCATGAATTTCGTGATAATTAAGGACTATTGGATATCGGCACATTTCGTGGGCTTAGCGCAAAACGGTCGTAACTGACATTTTTTACAAAAATGACTTAATTGCATATTTTGTACTATAATGTCAATATTTATAATCTGGAAAAATATTTAAGCTAAATTCTGCTTAAAAACCCCTAAAACTGTCATTTGGCAAAAGGTCGTATCTGAAAATGAAATTATTTTCATTGCAAAACGGTCGTATCTGCAGTTACAACCGTTTTGCACTGAAAATGAATATACACATTATAGTGTAAGGGAAGTTACAATCTGAACAAATTATAATATTAATAATATGACATCATTAATGTCTTATGACATCATTGATGACATAATTTGTTCTTGTAATATAACATTTTGGTGGAAACAGAATTTACAGAATCTGAATAATAACAGAATAAGTAGTTTCAAGGTAAGAATTTGGAAATTATATTGTCTGCTCTATTAAAATTTATCTGTAAAATAAGACTAAGGATTCCTTTATTGTGTGAAGAATATGCATATTGTTATTTGTTAAAAATAATAAAACCACTGAAACCAGAAGCTGTTTGATTTAATAACTGATAATTAAAAACATAATTATATTAAATGATATTAACATTTTAAGTTTTTATGCAATACACTGATTGCAAGCGGCATTATTCTCAACAGTATAATACAGTAATAAAGCTGAAGTTTTACATTAAAAATGAAATTACTGTATTATATTTTAGGATATTAAGCAATGAATGTTGTAAGAGGGACAATTCATCAAGGCCACAGTAGTCTTATTGGGAATGGAAGACAATGCATGGCCATTGCCACCACTGCAATTTTTGAGAGTTTTAAGTGTCCACCAAGGTTTTGGACGTCTAAGGACATTAATGATATTTAAAATAAAGGTGATGCTCTTTATACATCTTTGACCAACAACACATCCATGACATATCTCAATCTGGATGACCTCCCAACAACAACTGCAAATGTAGCGGACTGTCTGCATGGTAACTTACAAAGTTCCACTAATGAGCCATTTTATTCACTGAATGATGCAGTTGAAAAATTGATGAATGCACATCTCATGACTGGGTGCATTTTAACAATTGGAAACAGCGAACCATTCTATTCCACATGTATCTTGAAAAATGACGACAATTATTATGTGTTTGACTCGCATAGCAAAAATGAAGTTGGCATGCTTGAAGCCGACGGTGGCACAGCATGTCTTACAGAGCACAGGACAATCTTTGCGCTGTGTAACTTCGTTAGACATTTATCAGCATCTCTTCATTTGAAGCAACCTGTCCCTTTTGAAATGGCAGCCATCACCCTTCCTGTTACACCTCTTCAGATTGGCAGTTCTGATCATTCAACTGATACGGACAGCAACTTTTTTTTTTACCCATGCTCCGATGGGGAGTGCTGTTGTAAGCTTTTAATGGCAAATGAAGCCATTGAGCGGACCCAATATTCAAATGAAGACAGTAGCACTGAACTCTCAAGCCTCTATAGTGAAGATCAAGATGGTTTTAAAAGCCAAATTGATGCTGTACTATGTGACTTAAATAACAGTGATCTTTTGCTAAGCTGTATTGATAACACTTTGTTGGATGATAGTATGCGTGAGGGAGCCATGAAACAATCTGATGGTGTATTGGATTATAACATGCGTGAGAGAGCCATGAAACAATCTGATGGTGTATTGGGTGATAGTATGTGTGAGAGAACCATGAAACAATATGATGGTGTATTGGATGGTGCTAGTATTGATGCAGATGTTTTATCTTTAACAGAATATGAAACTGCTTTTGGTACAGATGAATTTTCTAAAGCAGAAACTAATAATTGTTCTGACAATGTTTGTAAAAATGATCAAAACACTGGGGATTTAGATTTAGATCCTGATCTTGATTTAGATGTAGGGGATGGTAATGATGTAGATGTTTGTGCTGGCGAAGATGACTGTATTGAAAATGACAAGGATGATGCTGATGATGAAAGAGTTGATGATGAAAATAATGATGATAGTGATAGCACACTGAGTTGTACTAGTGATGATATACCATAAGCAATGCTATGCCAAACGAAAACAAACGTCGCAAGTAATTCAAATGTTAGTAGTTCCGGTAAGATTCCCGAGGTAAGTCCAATCATTTCCACCAATGCTTGTACAGATGGTGAAAAAGATGTTCACTCTTTGGCAATTAAATCTATTGTGGGTCAGGTTAGTCGGTGTAGAAAAAGAAAACGGGATGAAAATAAATGGAAACGTAATATAGCAAAACATAGGCGTAATGAAGGTAAAAGCTATGTAGGTCGTGGAGGAGCAGTAAAACCAAGTAAGTTAATGAAAAAGGGCTGTGGAGGTCAGTGTAAGTTTAAGTGTATGTCCAACTTCAGTGAGTCTGATAGAGAAAACATTTTCCATAATTTTTGGCAGCTAGGTGATATAAATAAGCAGAGGAATTTCATTGTGACAAATGCTGTACAAAAAAAAAAAAGGTTGAAAAGTACAAAATCAGACAATTCTAGAAGAAAAAATAATTTATTAAAAAATATTGAGAAAAACCGAGTATGTAAAACATTCTTTTTGCATACACTTGGAATATCAGACAAAATGGTAAAATCTGCGTTTGAAAAAAATGACTATATTGGGTGTTGCCACGATGATGCACGTGGTAAGCATGATAGTCGGCCAAACAAAGCAAGTGCTGAGCACCTGGATCAGGTAAGGTCTCACATTAATTCATTCCAAACAGTGGAAAGCCATTATTGCAGACATGACTCAAAAAAACTTTATCTCCCTTCTGAATTAAAAAGTTTAAAAATGTACCGTCTGTACAAGGAAAACTGTCCACTCGAATGTGTCTCAGAAAGTATTTACAGGTCAGTATTTTGTAATGACTTCAATTTGTCCTTCTATCACCCAAAGAAGGATCAATGTGACTTTTGTAAATCTTACAAACGTCAGAGCTGAACAAGCATTTTCGCGTCCGATTAGAAGATAAGCGATAAATCAGAATTCGATGCTGCGAAGCAGCTCGTCTAAGTTATAATACCATGAAAAAAAATCTTCACATAGGCGACCTATGTAAAAAACCGAGCCAGTCCGATTGAGATAGCTCGATTTTTCTAATCGGCATACCTCGCTGATTATCATTGATAAATGTATAGGAAGCTCAGTTATAAATAGGACAGCATTTTCTGGGAAAAAGATTTATTAATAGTTTGAAAACGTTAATTTTTAAATCAGTTATATTCAATCCATTATATGTTTATAGATCAATGAAACAACTATGCATTTTCTGTATTGTATTTGACATTTGTCGAGATTCAGTAAATAAATTGCGAATTAAAACGTGTATAATTAACTTTCAACGCGATAATGAGTGTAAAGAAAACGAATTATTTCGAACCTGCCTTTTGTAAACGTTGTAGCGACTATGGTATATAAACAGCATAATAGCCGTATGACATCTGTGGAACTCGCTCTTATGCGTGCTTTCTCATTTTGCATATTAATAAACTTGTTCAAACAGAAATTACAGAGCCACATCAATGCACATACTATGTTTGATAATTCATTCGCTTGTTGGATATTGCTTGCTTTAAACACATATTAAGTCATATCGCGGAGATTTAGTTAACCTTACCATGTGTTAATGGGCGAACTCACGTATTCAAGTGCTCTTACGACTATGTGCTCATACCTACTTTCGGAAATCATCATGAAGTTACTGCCGTACTTAACGAACAAACATGCCTAAGCTTATTGAATTAGAGAAAAAAACAATAATCAAAAGAGAAAAATTATATGTTCATGCAGATAAGCATGTAAAATCACGTCCGTACACATAGCATCATTAATTTAGGAAAGGAAACAACGAAATATAAAGTTTGGTATGATAAACATGTGAAATTAAAGAGCATGGTGTAATTAAAGAGCATGTCAAGTTTTGAATTTATATGCTGAAACGTAATGTTATAACCCACAAGCGTTTTAATGTAATAGAACGTTTTTTTAAAGATATTGGTACAGAAAATAAGAAGATATTTCTTGTTATATTTGATCGAGAATGTAACCCGCCTCCCAGTTTCGCTGAATGGATCAAGTTCCCCACGGGTACTACTTCCCCGTACCCCTAATTTGTTTTCGTACCATACATTTTTCGTACCCAATTTTTTTCGTACCCAATTTTTGTTTGCCATTTTGTTTCCTACCCAAATTGTTTTCGTAACCAAATCTTTTTTCGTACCCAATTTTTTTGGCATAAGTTTTGTACCCAAAATTTGCGTACCCATTTTTTTCCTGGTCAAACTTTTCGTATCCACATACACAATTGTAGTGATGTAGATAAACTTAAATAGATGATTTTATATCAATCCTCTTCAAAAACATCGTCACACAAATACTATCAGTACTTTGATTTCTGTTTGGATTGATACTTTTATGAATTGTTTTCACAGTTATAGGGACAATGGTTATCTGTGCGGCCTTTGGCTGTAAATCACGTTCTGGAAAAGATAATGTGATTTTTTTCTAGTTTCCGAATGACAAAAAAACTGAAGAAGATTTGGTGCACTTAAATCGGTCGTGCTAATCATGTTTCAAAACACAATCTGTTTTCTCGAAATAAAAACAGCCGCGTCTGTTTCTGCCTCGGCATCGATCCACAGAATCACGCCGCGTCTTCACACGCGGCGATTACCCGAGTAAAAATATTTACAAATATTTATTGTATACTTTAGCAAATGTTAAATAATTTTAAAATTAACGAAAATCAGAAACAGATACAGATAATACGCTGATATATTTACTTCTGTGCGATTGTGTTAACATTTCGTCAGCCTCTGTGCATACTTCATACAATTACCATCGGATGTCATCTGTCAAAACAATCATAATTCCGTATATTGCCTATTTCCATTTTTCACAATAAATTCTGGTAAATATTGAAGAAACAGTGCTCAAAATCATTAACACAACTTTCTCCATTTTTTCTTAAGTATCAAACGAATTTCGTCATATGTTTCTTTCGATTAATCGCGAATGATTTGCCATTGACAATTCCTTTGAATAAAATAAAAATCAAACACGCTGCATCGTTACACTCTTTTCGTTCATTATTGAAAAATTACATTCAATTGCATACGTTTGTATTGCACTGTATACTGATCGCACAAAAAATCATCGTGTACAATTCAATGTTTGTATTTAAATTGTAAAAATTATTTAAACTTTGTTTGGTCTGTGTATGTTGGATGGTACTCATTTGTTTTTAGAAATTATTTTGACAATAAATATCGTTATTTTAAACGTTTAACTTTTAAGCAAGTCTCGTTTCCGAGATCATATACGGGAATTCACTGCGTTAGTTACTTCGATATTTTTACAGATCTATAAAAAAAACAACATGGTTTTGACAGACGGCACGTGCTTATCTAAAGTGTGTGTATCGTAATACACAGGATATTGGATGTTCTGTTCAGGGCTTGATTGGGCAATAAAACAAAGACGCGGTCTGCGGTTTTCGGTAGAACGTTTTTACTGACCAACATAATATTTAATATTGCACGTTCTTATCTAACATTTAGGGATCAAAAACACGGGTCGAAGACACTATGATCTTCTTTGTGCCATAAAACCCAATCCCGCAGGCTATTTTCAGCAGCACGCGTGGTTAGAAACTAACAAGTTAGAGTAATAAATCACAGAGATTTTGATCTGAGAACTGCATGGAGTCATGAAACAGAATGCCGACAAATCAAAATGGTCGCAGCCTAATGTTTAATATAAAATTCGACATGTAGACATATATAATGAAATAATTAAAAATCAATTATGGGCTCGTCGTGGCTACAAACCACGGACTCTAGATGAGAATATACACTCCGTGTACAAACTGAGAAAAGCATAAACAACACGAAAGTATCACTAATCCAGGTGCGGGAGCCTACAGCTAGGTGCGAGCACGGTTTCCTATACGCATCGGTGTCTTAAAGGACAACAAAATTGAAATTTGGAAAAGAAGACATATTCCGTTTCTATCTGCTAACAATCCCGACTGTATATTTGACGCTAGAATTTGTAAACAGCGCGCTAACAGAAGACAATCAGAAGTGTGTTTCGGATTACAAATTTGTATTCCTATTGGGGAATTCAACACAACATTTATATTTGTTATATATTTGTAATGAATTAAATATAAATTTGTTAAAAAGCTTTCCGTGTCGAAAAACTATTTTGATAATATAATGCATGAAAAGCACAATTGCAAGAAGGAGTACACCCGAATGCTATCATCAGTAGATCTAACTGAGTACGATTTTATCGTGGAGAGGATCACACATAAGTATAAGTGTGGTAGGTATAACAATGCCATAACACTGCAATAAACCAATTAAATTATCGATTGATAGTAACATAGGGGTTATTCAGAAGCAATCAAATTACCGCTAATGATTATCACACGCGCATCTTTTCGCACAAACTAGGATATTCTGGTTTTTGCATTTTCGTCCATTTATAAGACGCTTCGGAAAAAAGTCGCGTCTTTACCCCCGAAAAATATGGTAGTGTGTTTTCTGTCTTCTGAAATTTTATTGAACTTAAGGTGCATGTAGAGGCTTCAGTTTCACAAATGTTGGACCCCTAGCATTGAACTCAAATTTGACTAAACGAAGAGTGCCACATTGAAAATGTTTACATATTTGCTTAAAAGGGTGGTTTTCCTTCAGACTGCTATCAATTTGTGCAGCAAAGTCACATACCATCGACAAAATCAATCAAAATACAAAGCGATTTTAACACAAAAATATACAATTTTTTTTTAATCTGAATGATGTTTATTCAAAGTATTTCGGCGGAAAATTATATAACTAGTTAATAATATCGACATTGATGAAGGCAAGTTACGCTTAAATAGTAAAAAAAAAATACATATCTAGAAATATCAAAACTCGAACACATGTCATTTCATGACGATGGTGGCAGCCATTTTTAGATTAATAAAATTGAAAGAAATGTGCTAAAAACTCACTCATCGCCTAATTGACATTCCAAACGGTTGACGATGACAAATGTATTGGATTGTAATCTTTCCGTTGATGTGTGCAAACTGCATGATCAGACCTCATAAACACTCAAAAAATAACTTTGTGAGAAGCATTTCGCAAATGTTTACAATTGTTGTCGAATCACATGTACTTGTATTATTGCGCACAAAATAGTACGCTTACAGACTGACAGAAAGATTGATACGAAACTCCGTTCAATTCATCACGGTATACTATTTTATTGATAATATATAAAAATAATTCGCTTCAACAACCTAAATGTAAAAATAATTCTTTTAAACGAAGTTTTAATAACGAAAGTGGAAACAACGAAAGTCAGATGGATATTATGTGAGATGCACTTCGGCTCCAGAAAAACAATACAAATACACTAAAAAAAGACATGTGGGGGAAAATTTTCAGCTGGGAAATATTTAAAATGGGGTAAGTGATTATATCTCTGTGTGATCATTTCTGATATTAAGCCCGATCTCTTCCAGATTAATGTTAACAGTTGTTTTACTAATCGCGACCAACTTTCAAAATAATGATGTGTTTTCTCAGGTATGTGTATACACATACCAGGTTTTCTTACTACTTCTCCTTTAATCACAATGATTTCTACCCAGCCAAACCTATTTCTTTATACCATACCATACCATATTCTTTATTGCATAAAACGTATACAATGTTTATAGCAAACAGTATATAGAACACATATACAGTGGGTAAGACATACAATCAACAACAATGGTTAACAAGAGCATAGTTAGTACATATGCAAACAATGATGTATAAAATGATATTAACAATTGTAATACTTATTTTTTAATCACTATGCAGTGTTCTGGACTTATTTGCAAAAAATATGAATTTTGCTAAATTATTCAGTACAATTTTTGATTCTGAGTTTGTAAGTGCGGTAAATTTATTTACAGTAGGCAATCGGCAAAAATAAGGTTTGAAGTATTTTTTCTGAGATCCTTGTATTTTGGGCAAACTAACAAAAAGTGATTTTCCGTTTCTATCGCGTTCTTATTGCAAAAAATGCAAATCCGTTCATTTTGCGGAGTATTTGAATATCGCCCAGTTTCTATAGCAAGCTGATGTGATGACGTTCGCAATTGAGCCAGTGATCGCTTAAGGTAATTTTCTTTGATTACATCTAAGTACTTTTCACGGGTAAATGAATGTTTAAATTTTTAGTAAGTTGTTAGTTTGGATGAATTATTTATGTCAGAGTACCATTTTTGAAAGTACTGATAATATATCCTTTGTCTTACAAGAGTTAACAAGAGTTAAACAGTTGTCATCGATTTCCTCAGAAATCCATATCTTTATAATTATTTACAATTTTATATGTCGTCTGCAATTTCTTTCAATTTGATATGATTTAAATTGCCCATTTGGTTATATCAAAATTGTTAAGCCCTTGAAATAGAATAGCGACTCTTATTATCCACCATACCTGGATTATAAAAAGTAGTTCAGTTGAGTTATTTTTAGAATTTTGTTTAGGAAAATTATCCAAAAAATGCAGTTGAATAATAACTCATTTATTGTTTTCTGACAATAATTTTCTGTGAAATGTTGCTAACTTGACCTTGTATATGTATATAGCTTTGTATTTATTCAACTTACGGTAGTGCATATCCTTCCTAACTTTAGATTGAGATTTTGTAAATTAGTGTACAAATGTATTGGTTTTAAACAAAAATATGAATAAAGCAAAAAATATAGAATTTCAAAAATGTGTTTATGTTATTCTATCCGTCTTTACCTTTAAAATGATATATAGTTTGACCATATTGTACCACATTGAATGAAGACAAACCAGAGCAAAGTTTTAATGAATTTTATCCCTCCCACGAACCTTAACATTTGCACTATGCATAAGTGGAAAAGATTACGAACTAGACAAAACATGCGCGATGAACAGTTAGAGCATCGATGTAATTATATCGATAGGTGCAAATGATTAGAATTATTGTTATAAGTTAAATTATGTGTTACAATAATACGATTTCGTTCACTTGCATTTATTTACAAAAAAAAAAAAAATTATTTAGATAGATGATTAACAATCTTATAACGAACATCTTAGGGCTTTTTACAGCCATTCTGGGGAAAGAAGTCTCGTCTAATTCGGATTTTTTTAATTCGATAAAATGGCGTGTACTGTACATATACGGTCTAATTTCATGCAGTTCATCTTCATGATAATCAGATTCGTCAGAAAAGTATTGATGTAATAGCAATGCAGTTGATCGTCTCGGCATAAATTCGGTTTTGTCGAAACTAAGGGCGAACGAGAGTTGTCTCCCATTCGGCTCTAGGATAGGTGCCCCCCGGAGAACTGCCCACTCAAAGATTTCTCGCTGGGCGGAGAACTGCCCCTCACTGTTTTTTAATGGGCGGAGAACTTCCCCCTCACTGTTTTTTAGTGGGCGGAGAACTTCCCTCCTCCTGAAAAATAGGGGTGGAGAAGTGCCCTCCTGTCAGAATTGAAGACCCGGAGAAGTGCCCCCTAAATAAAGAAATTGCGCGGCGAGTAAAGTCGATATATAGATCGAGTATTACAATGACAAAAAACGCCAATAACTTTCTTGTTAATATGGTTAGAAAGCAAGCAAATTTTATGCAATTAATAAAAGGTTTAAAACAGCAGATAATACCTGCATCGGCATCGACGTCGCCATATTGATAATAACGTGATGTTCCCCTTTTTGCTATTAAACAGTTATCGCGGCTGAGTTATTTGAAATTTTCCCCGTCAGTAAAATAAACAATTAGTATGCAATTTATTACATCCTTATGCAAGCTGAAGACAATAATTTATTTGTTTATTTTCTCCGATAACGGATTTCGACGGTTCAATATAATAAAACCGTATGCGGCTTTCTTCAAAGTTAACAAGTGCTCAACAATTAAAGTCCGCCCGGTCTACCGATTTAAAGATTAAAAGATCGCGGTGCTAATCGTTAACGGTAACACGTTTGCAGCCTGCCTAATTAGCTGCAAATTAAATCAACCTGAAACCGATTTTGTTTTTGAAGACGCACGACACGCTTTGCTCAAAATGCAAACTGTTTTCCGTCAAATTTATAAAATGCAAATTACAAAAATCAGTTTCCATATATTCTAGCTCATGATTTTGTTCTTTAAGCAAAGTATGTATGTATGTATGTAACTATAATTTCATAAACAACAAATAAATAAATTGATTATAAACTTGTCTTCACGTCGATTTTTTCCATAAAATCCTTAATATTGCAAAACGTTGCAAAATGGATGTGTGCTTACTTATATATAGGCGTCCATTTTGCATATTAAATTTAATTTGTATTCGTTAATTTACGTATTTGTTTTCGCTATTTTCAATTCTATCTTGTTGAGAACATTAATTTCGATTAAATTTTTCTTTCATGAGTACTACAGCGGTATATGTACTCAGTTTTTTGCACGCCTATATTTAGTTACGATACATGTTCTGTATTGACACGCACGCTGAAATTACATTGTTACCGGATAAAATGTGTACGGGTATAACGTAAAATTACCCTTAAGTATTGTTTTCATTACGTACTCGCCATAAGTAAATTATTGCTCACCATTTGCATTTACTTCTCATCGGAAACCATTTATGTTTGAGTAACTGTTTGATGATGATGCCTGACATTTCATGTTAATTGAAGTTGACACGGGAGGGCACTTCTCCGCAAAATGAATTATTGTGAGGGGGGCAGATCTCCGCCTGCTTAATTCTGACAGGGGGGCAGTTCTCCGCCCCTAAAGAGTTAATGGGAGGGCAGTTCTCCGCCCATAAAGATTTGATGGGAGGGCAACTCTCCGCCCCTTTTAAAATAAGGGGGCAGTTCTCCGGGGGCAGTTCTCCGGGGGGCGCCTATCCGGATACCCTCCAATACGGGTAGGTATCGGGTAAACAGTAAACAAATCAAACGAAAATACGGTCTGCATCTCAGATCTCTGAAATCGTAATATTTACTGTTCATTTCAATTTTTTACGTATACAGTTATTTCTTCATTGATTGATATAGTTATAGTTCCAGTTTGCGTTCATTAGTAGTTTAATGCTGTATTGTCATATAATTTCGCGACACCGATCTTTTCATCCGTAAAAGTTTAGAAACACTGATAATTGCTTTCTGCTTTTAAAACTGTGCCTGTTGCATTATTCAATTAATACCCAACATTTAATACGTTTCTGTAAGGTATGTCATTGATTCATACACCTCATTAATGTGGGTTTATTATTAAATAATGATTGATATTCTTCTGTCACTGTCACACTTGACTAGTATCAGTTTCTGAAAACACTTGTTTTAATCACAATTTCATACCAGTTTAAAGTTAATTTCTTGATATTAAGATTCATAATTTATGATGTTTTTCAACTGTTTTTGTTTTTAAATATATTTTCTTTGACCTGGTTCTTCTTCGGAAACAGCACTTGCTGAATCGTTTGCTTGCTTTAAGATTCTGATTTCATTTCCAGTCGGTTAATATTAAGGAATCTTACTGTTAATGATTTAATCACGTGAAATTAAATTGCTTGCATTATTTTTTATGAATATTTACAATGAATGTCTTCTAAATTTGTGTTCGACATATGTACAATGTGACCTTAAATAGAGAATTGCTATTTTATATTGTATTTTAATCAAAGAATTTGTTACATTTTACATTTATGTTGCAAATCTGGGGGAAGTTTTATTTATTTCAATTCTATTTGAGCTATTGTTAGTATTGTAAACATTGTAACAAAAGAAGTAATTGCTTTATACGATTATTTTTTGTCATTTAGCAATATGGTTCAAATCATATCTGCACAACAGAGTTAAAAGGTGTCTATCTAATGTTCTTAAACTATTTACTAAACCACGGTGCCTATACCACGTGACTTTTTCGGATGTGTTTGGAGAATAAAGCGCGACCCAGTTAATATTTGTATGAATCTTTAAAAAAAAAATATTTCACCATTTTTAATGCGATGAAGTGGAGAAACTGAAAAACTACTCATTTGTTTAAAAAGATCACGATTCCTATAATTAATGCTCACGAATTAGCAGGCTCTTCACTTTATCCCATAAAAAATGGTGAAATTTTAAAAAAGACATCATCATAAATATTAACTGGGTCGCGCTTTATTCTCCAAACACAGATCTTAAAAAGTCACGTGGTATAGGCAGCGTGTAAACAATATAAAGGAGAAATAGCTTTATAATACATATAGTAGGAATAATTATGGTAAAAAAGGAAAATTCTCAAAATAAGCAATATCTCTTTTTATTTTATGCTTTCCGGTGGTTTATAGAGAAATATCAGTGAAATAAAAGTGGTATTTCACTGTTTCAAACAGTGAAACATAACAGTGAAAAATATCGTTATTTTTCACTGTTTCAGTTAGATACTGGAACTACTTCCCCAATAACCCCATGGTGAGCCTCAATTGCAATTTTCATTCAAGGGAGACTAGTCTACTTGAACCTGAAACACACATTTACCTCCCTTAAACATAATTATTTCGTCTGCTGCTTAACTCTTTAACAACAATGGATGAATTGGAAAACAATGAAATAAATCTTCTTTTCTCAAGTATCTTTGACTTTGATGACTTTTTTAATGAAATGAATGAACAAGATGATGACAGCGCTTCAAAATCACAAGAAATAACATCAGCAGCACCAACAGCAGGAGCAGCAACATCAGCCCCACATCCACTGGTAACAGCATCAACACAGGAAGAAAAAGAACAAAACCCAACATCAACACCAACAAGGAATTTCAGATCTGTAAGTGTGGATAGCTTTCTGCTTGAAAACGAAAATTTAAATACAAAAAAGAAAACCGACAATGACATCAGACTTTTCAAAACTTTCCTAAAAAGTCACAAAAATGAGGCAAGAAATATTGAAACTATACCTCCTCATGAATTGAACCCTCTGGTCTGCGAGTTTTTGTTGGGTGTGACTAAAAAAGATGGATCAGAGTATGAACCCACATCTTTGAGGGCATTTTTAAGCTCAATCGACAGGCATTTAAGGCACATGAACTACAAGCACTCTTTGATAAATGACCCTGAATTTGCCAAAGTGAGGGAAGTATTAAAAAGTAAACAAAAAGCTCTGAAAAAAGAAGGTTATGGAAATAAACCGCATCAAGCCCAGGCATTAACAAATGAACATATTGAAGCTATGTACGCAGCTAAAACTCTGGGAGAATCAAGCCCAAGAGCTCTATTACACTCACTGTGGCTTATATGTACAACCCATTTTGGGATGAGAACCGGCAAGGAAATTCACACCCTATGCTGGGGTGATGTCAGCCTTGGAATCGATTTTGAAACTGGTGAAGAATTCATCACCTTCGACACTGAGCGTCAGACAAAAACCCGTACTGGTGAAAATCCTAGGGATATAAGGTGATTTTCCTACTTTAATATATTTGTACACAAATCTGAATTGATAATTTTTTATTTATATAAAAACTGGTACTGTTTATAAAATATTTAAATGGAATTTTTCTTTAGTAAAAATAATACAAACATGGAGGATATTTGTTGGTTAAGGTAGAATATCGATTTTATTTCACGAGTGATCATAGAAATTATTATTTTTACGAGTGGCGAAGCCACAATTGAAAATATATATTTTCTATTATCACAAGTGAATTTATAGACCTTTTTTTACAATATAATTCTTATTTGTATTATTAATATACAGTAGACTTCACTTTTGGTGGAATAGTATTTAATTTAAACAAAACATTTAATGCAACACACATTTTAACTATTCATAGGAAAGTCAAGCCACGGGCATATGCAGTTCCCGAACAACCTGACAGAGATCCGGTGCATCTCTACAAGCTATATGCCGACAAACGCCCTGTTGACATGATGACAGAAGACAGCCCCTTCTTCTTAACTCCTGGCAACAAGACACAGCAATGCTGGTTCAGGAAGTCTGCCATGGGAATAAACAAGCTATACAGCATAATGACCGAGATGAAAACAGATGCTGGTATTCAAGAGCCAAGAATCACCCCATACAGGTCAAAACCCCATATTATATACACTACTTTCATAACAAGACTAAAATATATAATAAAAATCACTTACCTCTCATTTATTAAATAGGTGTTGTTTGTCCAATTTACATGCTACAACACTCAAAATTTTAATTCATAAAATCTCCTGTACTCGACTAGTACTATTCCTCTACTTTCCGGTTCCATTACATCCAGTACTTGACAGACCACCATGTATTTATTGAAGTGTTTCAAGAGCACACAAAACAATTACAACTTATATCTTATGTAATATGTCATGTGTACCGTTGAATATTGATTTTATTTTTACCATAGATATAAACTTTTTTCAGTGCAAGAAAGCACTTGATTCAGAAGCTGAATGACGAGAATGTTCCTGCTCATCAAATAATACAGATTTCAGGGCACAGAAATATTAACAGCTTAAATAATTACAGCAGTTTGAACAAGGAACAGTCAAAAAATATTTCAAAAATACTTTCTCATTCAAACCAGTCAGTTGAAAAGCACAACCGCACAGCCACTGCCACTGCGTCAGCCACACCTGCATCAAGTGATTTTCCGATGGCCCGAGGATTTTTTGTCAACTCACATTTCCAGGGCAATGTAACATTTAATTTTCACAACTCTGAATCTTACATGGGCCTTTCCCAGACACAGAACGTAGTCAATCACCAGAGGCAATCTCCATCCCGTACACCGGCGGTAACCGCAGATTCCCCTGTACAGCGACAATACAAGCGAATCCGTCTTATTGCAGAGAGTGACAGTGATTGATATCGAAACCATTTAGCACAAAAACACTGTTGAAATATGTTTGCGTTCCTAGTTTAATCCAGTTATGTGTTATTAATCCAGCAAGTCGTAAAAGTGTTGTTCAACATGGCGAGCACTTTCGTAACTTTGAGATCAGTTGAATACACAAATTACTACGCCAGTATATGCAACACTATTAATTTCATAATAATTTAAATTAAACTATTGTTTGTAATAATATTGAATGTATAAAGTATGAAAAAGATATATGTTGAATAAAACATTGATTTTAATAGTAATACACTTTTTACAGATGTGAACTATTTTCTTGTGTAGTAAGTTCTGTGTGCGTTCTAAAAATTGAGGCACCCCACGGGGAAACTTAATGAGGCAAATTCGGAAAATTAACAAAACTACAAAAATAAGCATAAAATAAAAAGAAAATTTGTTGGTTTCGGTAGCATATCGAATTTAATTCACTCGTGATCATAGAAAAAAATATTTTCACTCGTGGCTACGCCACTCGTGAAAATATAAATTTCTATGATCACTCGTGAATTAAATTTGATATGCTACCGAAACCAACAAATATCCTCTATATCCCTTAATTTTTAGAATTGTCTGCAAAATAATGTAATAAGACATATGTACATTTATAATGAACCAAAAAATTGTCAGTTTTTTTACATTTACCTGAAAACTGTTTCATTTTGACATCAAAGAAATACTCTTATAAATTCATCTGGGCACAATAAAAATAAAAAATATTTTCATATTATTCTTAGTCTTGTTTGGTACATTATTTATAAACATTACTATTGTTTATTTTTGATAAAATGGGAAATGAAGATGGCCTGTTGTGGTACATATATCAATATTTATTTATATGGTCTGTGATATATGTGATTTGAAAGTATATTTAACTGTAACATGTACATAGCACTCAAGTAACAAAAACACAATGAAAAGATACAACTCGTTCAAAATTAAAAAAAAAATGTTTTATTTATCAATACAGTACTTGCAATGAAGGGTTATTATCTTGCATCAAATAATTTGTTTACTTTGTCATTGAAACTCATCAACAGGTCTTGACTTTCTTTTACGCCCTGTCTCAATCTTAACAGTGTTCAGTTTTTCAGTACATTACTTGTCGGCACCAAATTCAATGAATGTCAAAAACAAAGAAATAAAAAAAAGAAAGTTGCCTAGCCAGTATAAAACATGATTTTATTGTCTGAGGCATTAATGTCTTTGATGGTTATTTCTGGTCTTTCGGTATATGTGGAGATTTCATGATTGTCAGGAGATGCCTGTCATCAGCATGTGACTTGGCATAGCTGGAATACATAATTGTTATGTATATTATATATATATATTGTATCTTTTTACAATCTTGCTGTGGAATTGTAGATATGGTGCCTGCCTAGCCATTGGGAGGCCGCAGGTTTGATGCCTACTTGGGGAGCGTTCTCATGATCTTTTCAAATACATCATGTACTGGTTCTTCCCAGGAAACAGACTTGAGAGTATCTCAATAAGCCTAAGGCTTTGGATGCAATCTAGCTAAAATGAATAAGTTTATTGTTATAAATACACAAATATCAATGTTTTCAATTTAAGTTAATGTTAATTGCCTAGTCCTTCCACAGAAAGTATGTTATGTTTTGTTCTGGCAAAAAGAATTCACTTCCATATTAAAAAAGTGATGGTTAATCTTAAGAATCTTTTAACTAAAGGCATGTTAAGTTAAAATTATATTTATCAATAATAGATACAAAAATGCCAAACCCTACACTGGCCTAAAGAATAAATAGCCTGACATTTTTGGAGACGATAAATATTGCTATCAGTACCCATGAAATGATTGAATCTGATCCCAGGAATGACTCTTACTCTGTATGTATGTATTTTTTTGACCTTGCGGTAGGATAACCCATGAAAGTGCAAGCACTTATTTCCAATGGGGTCCTTTGGTTTTGCTTAAGAGACAGCATGCAGAAGAGACAGTATTGGGATACAATGAATCCGGGTGCGATACCCTAGCTCTTTGCGAATAGATCCTTTGGGCTTTGTACGTGCTCAGTGTATAGCACCGATACACGCGAGAATTACCTGGGTTTCATATCATACATCTCTAGTTGGGTGGGAAACACTTGAAGCATTTCTGAAATATCCAGTGCCCACTCTGTGGACTTGAAGAATCATCAGGACTGATCAGCACTTTCAAACACCTTTAAAAATGTAATAGTAAGATATATAAATGCATGTATCTGTACATTTTATGTAAATACAACAACAAACAAATATACTGATTAAATGCAGATAAAAATACAGTTTAAATACACAAGAGGTACTTCATACTAAAGTTCAAATAACGAAGTGTATATTAAGCCTAGGTGATATATAAAACTAGAAATAAGGGTTTGATGTTTTGAAATGTTATTGAATAATATTGCTACATACATGCATACATATATATGATCTGAATGTCTTCATATAACATTTAACTGTTGTTGTTTTGCATTATTTTCTTATGCAAAGTTTTAGTAAAGACTGTGTGGTCAATAATTAATTTAGAATGCATATGTATTATACATGCCTTTTATAATCTTCACATCCTGCATACATTATTTAAAATAGGTTGAAAGGCTGAAACAGCTATTAATCACCTTTATTAGAGATTGACATGTCTATACTTTCTTGGTAGATCTTCTGCGCAAGGTATTTTGTTGGCACCTTGTTCCTGTTCATGGAGTTTGGAAAAATTCCATCCACAAATGATCAGAGCATACCCTGATGTATCTGCAACATCAATATACACAAAAGGTTTTAACTTAATACTGAAAAAATTAATAAACACTCAGAGCACCTTAAATTTGTCACAGAGATAAATGTAAAATGCTAGTGTGAGCGAAACATGGCGAATAATTTAATATACACGGTGGGGCAGGGTGTTGATGTTTAATCACAGGAGTTTGAAATTCTATCCATAAAGCTATTCTAATGGCTAAAAAACTATATAGTATAAAGACTTTATACTTTATAGGGGTATATTGTTTATTTTAGCTTTATGGATAGAATTTCAAACTCTTGTGGTTTAATCCACTGAAATTGTACCAATCAATATGCAACAAATAACCCTATGTTTTATTAATAAGAAAACGGTTTTATTATAAATGCCATTAAAGTTCATTATATTACAATTTCAGGCATTCACGGAATAGAGGATCTGATTGTTGATATTTACATTGGCAATTTGTGCAGCGTTACAGGCTTGCCATATCTGCCAACTTTTCCCCAACAATTTTGACATTCAGGCATACAACAATACAATTTTCTCATTGCTTACTTTTTGCGCCGTGTACAGAAATGAAACAGACTGGATGTGAGCGATACCTACCCGAATGGGAGACTACTCTTATGCTACTTAGTTTCGAAAATCCGGAATAACGCTGTTAAAAATAGCGCATGTACAGCTCTGACGTCACAGCAAGGGAGGTAAGTCAGTCAAACTTTAAGAAAACGGCGCGTTATTGGAAGATTTACCTGGGGACCGTTTCTTAAAACTACGTACGTTCAAAAATCATGCGTAAGTGCAAAACGTTCAGTTAGTAGCGTTTCTATGAACTTCGTAAAGTTACGTTTACCGTATTTTTGCACGTAAAGTTACGTGTGCTCAAAGGCTCACGTAACTCAGTAATTTAGCGTAAATATGGCGGCGTATGCACCGATATATCGGAGAACCGAACGTAGACTACGAAATCTACGAGCGCAACATCATTTAAGTTAATTTAAACCTTTATCTTTATTAAGATCTTGGTAGGGCATGGGAAGATACTGTAGCGGAAATCCTGCGTTGCTTGTGCAGGATTTATTGTGTACGATTGTGGATTGGAGTTTTGCTAAAAGAGGAAATGTTACATGTTCGAATCGATTGTTGTTATGATTTGTTCGATTTTCCTTTTGACAATTCATTCAACTTTCGTTTTGAACAAGGTTTTATCCTCCACAAGACACCAAGTTGAACTCAACGAATGTAACGTTTGCTGAGTGATAGAAATTATTAATTGTAAACATGGGTAAAAGTATACTTTTTCTGTAAGAATTATGTATTAAAATTGTATAATCTACGTTTTTTGTAAATAGTTGCATTTATATTATACGGCTGTGTCAATGAATGACAAGTATACAGTAGTCTGTGCTAACATAAATTCAATTAATTTTAGCACATATTACTGTATAATTGTCATTCATTGACACAGCAGTATAATATAAATGTAACTATTTACAAAAACGTAGATTACTGTATACAATTTTAATTTATATGTCAACAGCGCTTCTTATAAATGTGTATACGGTTGTCACTTTATTGTTGAATTTGGCACATTTACAGTTTAAGCAGAAGTTCTGCATCAAGATCCATTTCTTTGGAAATAATATCATGCATATATCATTTTGTCAAAACTGCGCAAAATAAAATGTACTTTAGAGACTGTGAGAAACAACCTGTCGACATGTTAGCTCAGTTGAGTTAGATTGGTATTTGTCAGCTCTGGTACTACTTGAAAGATCCCTGGGTACTCTTATGTATGCTACAATATACCCTGATTACAGAAAATATACTTTAACATACCATGGAATACTTAGGCTAAATCTGCTGTTGTTGGCTCTATTTTCAAATTAACAATGTTTCTGTTTTCATTCTGTGAAATGTCCTCCGCGATGATATTATTGAAACTCGTACTCAAAAAAGCATATTGAGTTAGGTTTTGTTCAAAAAGGATTATGTTTCGTATTCGGACGTGCGTTTGATGACATCAGATTTTAGACAGGAATAAAACTCTGTACCCAGGGTACATTGAAGTGTACTTAAGAGTACCCCGGGTACTTTTAAGTAGTACGGGGCCAACAATGACCAATCAAGCTTCAGTTGTTTAAGCGATGCAATTATTAACTGGAAGTTAAGGTCAAGGCTCACACACTTGGCTAACTTTGCGCAATGGTTATTGTTAAAACTAAAACTTAAGTTATCTAAATATTAAAAATGGCTCATTTTAAAGTAGGTTTGAAAAGTTTTCACTGTTGAAGTAAATTTACTGAAAACATGTATTGAAATGTACCAAATATGTTATTTTATACAAAAACTGTCAAAATACTATGACTTTTAAACCAATGCGATTTGTTTTTGGTAAGTTACAGTTGATTAATGCTTAAAGTTGTATTTTTAGCGAGGTTGTTTTCGGAGAGAGAAAACCCGAGCTATTGTCATAGCCAGCTAGTTGTCCAACGTCCGCCCGTCCGCTGTAGGCAATGTGCTAAAACCTTAACATTTGGCTCTAAAATCAAAGTGCTTCCACCTTCAACTTTGAAACTTCATATGTAGATGCACGTTGATGAGTTATAAAAGCCACACCCATTTTGGGTCACTAGGTTATAGGGCAATGTCACTGTGACCTCTACAAAAATATAAAATTCTGACAAGCTTTCACAGCCCAACGTGGCACCAGATATGCGGTTCTCTTGTTTATTATCAGATTTCATCGGAAATCAAGCATATTAATATCATATTCATGGCAAAAATATGTTGTTGCTGTTTGCTTTACAATCATTTTTTGTGAGTTTTTAGTTTTTTTACAAACAAATTTTAGAACACAAACCATGGGGACAATACAAAATCATTTCATTTTGTTTTATATATGGTATCATCAACATTCAAAATCTTTAATTTTATTATTATAAATGCAGTTGCCATGAAGAAGAAGTGTCAATTTTTAATTAAGGTCATTGTTAATTTTTACTGTCTGAAATATTTAATTACTAATTTTAAGATTATTTTTAAGTTCCCTATAAAACATATGGACACAGCAGTTTGATTGATATGTTCAAATAAAATTGTTATGTCATAAGAATTTATTTAGAACCTTTTTTTCTTTATGGGTGGTCACACAGATTGACAGAAAACTATCAACAGTCAATTTTTTTTCCAATATCTTTGAACACATTTCTTTAAACTCTATACTGTGTTTTTTTACATACTGTAATGTCCATTTATACCATTTAAAAATCTATAATAATGCTGTAAACATTGCAAAACCCACTTCATTTTATCTTATATTGTGAAAAGCAATGCTGCGAATTTTCTCATTTTTTTACATTCAGTTATTTTATACCATTTTTGTTGGGAAATATTAGAATAAGGTATACTGTCTTTATTATTATAAGTAAATGTATTTTTTTATTGTTTTAAATCCATTAACTTGTACAAATAAATAAGAAACATAAAATATACAATGTTTGTGTTGTGTAGAGCATTAACTACCATTGCAATCAAATAATTTAAATAATACCATTTTTGTTTCTTCACTTTTAACACCATAGTTATGCATAATATTCACATTAAGTTATTTGCCAAAAACATAACTTATAAGACAATATAAATTCAAAAGAAGTTGTTTGTTTTGCACTAAATAAAGCTTTTTGCGGACATGTATGGTATCAGTGTATGTGTTAAAAAATCAATTGAAAAAAATATATAAAAGATTTGAACTGAAAAAAAACAACAGATTTAACATATTCTCATAATTATGTATCTTTTGCAAACACATGAAAAAACATTTGAATAGCACTTTTTTTACTGATTTAAAAAAAATGTAACAGAAATTTAATATCAAGTATATGGACACATATTTTTAATAGCATACTTATTAGGAACTTGCAAGAATAAATTGTGTCATCCTGACATGATTCAACCAATAAAATTTAACTTCATAAAAATAGGAACATTAAAAAATGGTTTGCTTTCTCCCTGTGTTTTGTTCATATGTACATTAAGCCAGATGTGTAAAACTTTTCCATGAATTTAAATTGATGAATTAGTTTCCATTAGTGAAGGGCATGATGTTTAAGTATATTATGAGTGACTGAACTTTTTCACAAATATTTCAGTCATTGTGTTGGTAGAGCATGTAAAGTGATTCAGGTTTACACAAGTTTCCGCTTGTCATACCAATTACCCCATACCAATGACCCAGGATGGATCCAAATTTCTCAAATTTTGTATTTAGAACTAATCACAACTGGTACATACCCTGACATATTTTACCAATCCATGCATTTTTTTTAAATATTGAACAAAACATAGAATATAATTATATATGTGAAGAAGCATACTTTATGATAATTGCCAATGCCTATTGTCTCAAATTAATAGAAGCATTAATGGACAATGTTAATTTATCACAGAAAAAAGATTCTCATTTTAAATGAATTTCTGAGTAAACATCTGTTGTTTTTTTTAAAAATATTTTGCACACAAGTATAAATATAAACATGGTTAAAACATGAAGTTGATTGTTATAAAATTATCTAGAAGTGCGACAAGTGAATACAAGCTACAGAGTTTGTTAATTCTTCTAAAACCATACTGTACTACTGTACATTATCATTGATCAGTAAATGAAATTAAAAAAATACTACCTTCTTTACAGAGACCATTGCTGATGTTCTTTTCATTATAGGACATTCCATTTGTAATTCAGTGACGCACTTAACATAATCAAAGATACCCTTCCAGTAAATTGAATTCCTGTCAGGAAACTCCTTGATTATGTTTCTGTAAATTCAGATGTGTAAGCTACAATACACACGCCAGTCTTCTCAGTATTATCCATCCATTTTTTTTCCAGTTTGCTCCAGCAATTCCAGTTTGAAATATATCTGACTAACCTTAGTAAAACATTTGCTTCAGTAAGAATCATCTCTTCTGTTTTAACAAAGAGCATATCCAGCACAACAAAGAATGGCCACACTTAATTTTAAAAGAATCAAGATATTGAACTTTTTTACAGTTGACCCCTTTTTCATCGCAATTTCGCAAACAAGGGAAAGAACTTTGCTCTTTATAAGGTACTTCTTAAGGATAAATGAATTAATATTTAGTCTACCGAAAGTTTGTTAGAGAAAGCAAATTAAATCTACTTTATGAATTTCTTCAAATGTTCTCTATAAGGTCCGCGCAATCACCAGACTTCTGTTTAGAGATTATTCAAACATAGCAACTAAGTTTTACGCTACGTTCGGTTTATAGAAACGCACTTACGCATTCAGAAAAGCGTACGTTACTTTATACGTACGTACATTTTCGTCCGTAAAGTTACTCATTGTACCAGAAACGGCCCCCTGGTGATTTTTGGCATAAGGCGTAACGCTTAATTTTTGCAAATAGTTTTTATTCTGCATCTCAAACAATCATCTTTCATATTTTAATGGTTTGCAAAAGTGTTAAAATTGACCTTTAATGCTGCACAAAATATGAAAACAAAGAGAGGGAAAAAAGTTCATACAAAGTTCAGAAAAAAAACCAAAAGGGAACTCCACCGAACATGTACAACTAATTCAAAATGCTTTAAAGCATCATGTTATTTGTAACTGTGAACTAAACCAAATATGCAGTATAAATAAATTTAGAGAATATTGGAGGTAACGTTTTTTTTAATAACATGTTTACAATCGTCAATCACAAACAAAAACACACTGATTATTTTATCAACCTGCCAATTCAATAGGGTTAGGGTTTCAATTTCAGAATGTATGTCAGATTTAAGAAATAATATTTTTCTATACTCCTTACTGTGGGTTATTCGACAACAAACCACGATAAAAAATATTATTTCGATTCTAACACGATTCTGATTGATTTGGTTCAACATTTTGGACGTGAACTATATTTGTCAATACTCCGCCCTTTTTAGTACGAAGTTCACTATTTAGTGACGTCATTGAATTGTACAAACATATGACGTCGATTTCATTCATAAATATTTTGCACATGACGTCACTTTCATTGAGAACAGCAATCGTAGAAACGTGATGACGTCACGTTTATTAATGCTACTGAAAAGCTGACATGCTATAATGTTAGCTTAATTACGTTTCTTAACAAATAACATTCTTTGCAGGCGTCGTTATGCCACTTATCACCAAAGATATAATTTGTTGTTTCATTTCATTTATATACATGCTACATTTGTTACATTTATTGTAGAGCGGGTGTTAGCACGTGCATTTTACTGCAATATTTTCTTTATTTATTTTCGAAACATTAAGCTCCGCCCAAAGTTTATTGCAGAATAACCCACACTTGATTTCCTGCTTTGTCTATAAAAAACAAGTCGCGTGCCGTGTTAGAATAAGAAAAAAATACTTCTTTCTAATGTTAAATTCATAAGAAAAATATAAATTAATACATATCCCACATTATCATAAAATAACTGTTTTCTAATGAATGCTCATGAAGCATATCATTAGGCAGCATACAAACCATTGTATCAATACCAAGAGCCCTGTGAACAACTTTATGTAAATACATTTTCATCAATATATTTATCTGATCATAATTAATAAGGCTCATTATTTTGTACAAATTAAGAACATAAAGTATATAAACAAATAAATAATTATATTATCAATATAAGATGTCAACATAACCATTATTAGGATGATATTTCATAGCAATTCATTTGGTTAATATTTCCATTATTGTTAACTACTTAAAATTTTCAGCAAATGTCTCAAACTGACAAAAACAACACTCAACTTCTCAAAAGGTCAACATACCCAATATACTTACTGGAGCCATTTCCTATATGAAGTCCTGACTATAATGCCAACGTATATTGATAAACGGTATTCCAATCGTGCCTGCTGATCAGTCGAGAGCTTGCTAGTAACCAGCATGTAATTCTACAATGGTTGTTAGCAAACAACTTGATTTGTTTCACAAATTTCAAAGCATCCATCTTTTCCAGTCAAACATGTTAAATAGTCTCCCTTTGCTATATGTAAAACAGTCTTATCAAGACGAACACAAGTAAAAAGGTTATGTTGAAATGGAAGCAATCAAATAAATTTGCCAACTTACATAATATGTTTTGTTGTTTTAGGAAAATGGGATAGGTGATATAAAGTCATCGGCAAGTATTTTGAAGAGTAGTCGTAATTTCCGTTAAAGGTACGGCATTACTAATTCTAAGATATACCATCCTATATCATGATATTCCACTATATTAGTTGTACTTGTGTGTGGCAAATCTATGGGAACATACGCTCGAGCGAGCCCTGGCGGCCCTCGGCGGTCACGTGCCATGAGAGTTGATAATGACATAAGGTCGTTCATTGTTTTATTTAAGAAGTACTCAGATGTTGTTTTTATATCGATAGTAAGTTGACATACATTCGAAGTAGTTATGTGTAGAAATTAAACAAGCTTGACGATTTTCTGCTTGAAGTTTCAGCTATGATATATAATGCGATTTCAAAATGCGCGTGACAAAATTAAGCAAAACACATACATTAAGTATGGCACCGCAGTTCAAGAAAAGTTCGTGATGTGGAGTCATATGGGCCGTGCTTTGAGAAAACGTGGGTTAATGCATGTGCGTAAAAACATAAGCCTTTCCGCTTTTATCGAAACATTTCGTTTCAATGTTGGCATTTCTGAATGAAAATCAAGTTTAGGCGGCAATTGTCGTCACTGATTAGCATGAGACGACACTTCAATTGCATGCATTTAGCCAAGTTTTCCTAAACGCGGCTCATGTATTGCCTAGTGTAATATTTATTATTAATATCATAACAGAGATGCTATTTCCTTTTAATACTTTTGTAATACATTTTATTTAAATTGATTTATTTTACCGAGTATTAGGAATTGTGTTTCTTTTTTATTGCCCACGGTAACGGGACAACTTTACTCCTTAATAATATAATAATATGCCGTAGAACAAAACGAAGATTATAAGAACAACAACTTAACAAAGACTTTACTTTTGTAATATTTAGTTTACCCATTTGTCCGTGTTTACTTTACCCGCATTAACCATCATACCGTTTTTCTGTCCGAAATAACCAAACAACCCGGGTGTTTTTCCCGTAAATTACATACATTCCCCAAACTCGTGTATCCCTCCCCCACATAATTATACGCCATTATTTCCCCTACACACATTACGTCCTTGTTTCCCTCCGACACGTGTGCGAAGAGAAGAAGGACGCCACATAGCGACTCGTCGACTGCGAGAAGAACTTATGTTGCGCCTCTAGCTGGGCACATCTGCGCCTCAACGTGGTTCGACCACACGCCCAGGTCAGCCTGGCAGGGCCAGAGGGAGGGCACTTCCTTATGGGTGGTCGGCTTAACAGTTGCAGTTTTTTTCAACCAGGATTGTGCAAATGCTTAGAGCCACGGACATATGTTCGCGAGGGTAGTACCCTCTACCTTTATTTAAAATACTGCACAAGGTAATCTGGGACGACACTTCATATGTTATGTACGTAGTAGGCCTCGTTTTAGCAGAGCAAGGCTAACATTTAGTTAAGCAAGTACACTTTGCGTATGGATGACTGGTCGTTAAACTAGACAATTATTTTAGGTGTGTATCTTATAATATCAACAGAAAACGCTTACATGCGCGAATGGGCAGAGCATAAAACCAAATCGCCCTCCTCTTACTATAAGTAATTTCCACAATATAAAAAACTTAGTAAATGCAAACCATTTTATATTAATGTGTAAGCCACTCCGAAATACAATTCGTATGTGTAGTGAGAGTCATTGTTTCTGCTAAACATATAAAAATGAGTATATGACCCCAACGTACACAAAGTAAAATACGAATACAATAGATTCTGTTTATATTTCCCTGTTATGGAGGTTACTGCGACCCACATAAGAACGAGAGGCTGATGAGCAATAAAGTACCCAAAACAATAATCAGATTAGGTGTAAAATGGCGTTTATGTCCACTGTAAACTTTAACAAAATAAGGAAACGATGTCGGCAAAACTGTTTGTATTTTTCTTTGTCTTTATTTATTGTACACATAATGATCTCCACTTATTAAAGATGTTCAATCTTCCATGTAACTACGCCAAATCGTATTGCCTGTATGCCATTTTGTAAGCGAATGACTCAAATGTTGCCTGTATGCCATTTTGTAAGCGAATGTCTCAAATGTTTTTCGAACTAAAACTGATTGGAGAACCAAAAAAGTTAAGGTTAAGTAAAGCTTTAGTACAGATGATATTAACAAGCTTGATGGATACAAACAGTGGACGTCATTGAAAGTGTGTTTCCTTGACGGTGGAATTTAGTTCCGCCCATTAAATTTGTCAAGTGTATTACGTACGTTATTCGGTCCATATCTAGTATAGTGCGTGTATCTATCGACATTTCAAACATCAGTACGAGTTATTAACGGCTAAGGTTAATTATTCTAGGATCAGGCTTTATATTTTTAAAGATGCGGATACTGGGTTTTTAAGTAAGTTACATCTTTATATGAAAACGATATACATGTACCAGTTTTCTTGCGTTTGTTCTGATTAAGTATAAATCTGAACATCAACGAAAATGACATATTCAACACTAGCAATGGTTAGTTTTCGGTTTGAAATGTTACATATAAGTTAAAAAAACAATCCCATAATTATAAGCACATTAACCCCAAAACAATAATCAAATTTGGCGAGAAAAACTGTTTATTACCACTGACATTCAACAAATTAGGGTATTATGTCGGCAAACCTTGGTTTGTTTTCTTTCTTTTTTCCACTATATACTAAATATTCCTCACTTAAAAAAGATTGTTCAATGCCAGTAATATTTTCTGTAACTACGCAACATGAATTTGTTTTTCTGTAATTTAAAAAAAAAGCAAATATGATTGAATGTAGAAAACCATGATTGAAACTCAACCAGAATGGAATACCAAAAAAAACGTTAATGGTCGACACTAAATGTAATGGTCGTTCTGGTTAATAGAAATAAATAATTTCCATAGCATAAAGATGTTGATAAACAAAATCATGAAGTCCGGCTTAAGTTAGGAAGGTGTTTATGGACATTATGAATACAAGCAGTGGACGGCATTTTAAGTGTGTATCCAAGAATTCAGTTCCGCAAATACAATTTGTAAGTGTATTACGAAGTCCGCCCATTAATTCTAGTGTATGACGACAGTTTTTTGGCCATAATCTAATACAGTTTGTGGAACTATTGATATTACAAACATTTTCTCGAATACACCAGTGATTAACAGTATTATTGAAGCAGATACAGTCGATATTTTACACAGACTTGGAAACAAATGCTCAACTATGTTTCTTTTAAATATTTAGTAATAACTCACTTATAAATTACACGCATTGAAACAGACTGTTTGTAAGGAAATATCTGACTAACATGCGTATAGATAAAACGCTGTGAACAATTCTAGCCGATATTGATATCAATTCCGATATTTGGTTGCAACGAACTGTTCAATGATATCTTCAAACACGTACAGAAAGCATAACGACTGGATAAAACTATAGGTAATTAAACTCTAATTAATAAGTTTTAAACAATATTGTGCATTAAATAGTACTCTGATTGTGTTCCCGAAGGAAATAGGTCACACGATTAAAGTGAACTTATTCTCGGTTGAAAACATCATCGCTCTCTCCATAGTCTCCGTCTGTCGGCTAGGCGCTTTCGTGTTGCTCGACTGCGTATCGGTAGCTAGGGAGCCGACAATGTATAGCAACAGCAAGTATGCTGTGATGAAGACCCCAAACTTGAGCGAGACCCCCTCTCTCTCTGACCCGAGCGACAGTTGACTCTAAGAGTCATCATGAGTCCATTTTTAAGGCGCATAAAATGTGAAACAAATCCATAAAATGAACCTCGTTCTGGGAAAATTGGGCTTAATGCATGTGAGTGAAGTGTTGTCCCAGATTAGCCTGTCCAGTCCACACAGGCAAACCATGGACGATACTTTCTGCTTAGATTGGATTTTCATGTAGAATAGATCTCCTATAAACGAAATTTTCCATAAAATCGGAATGCACAGGCTAATCTGGCATGACATTTTATGCGCATATATTAAGCCCAATTGTCTAAGAACGCGGCTCAAATCATAAACGTTTATCATTTATTTATGTTGCAGTCGGTTACTTTAATATTATATTTGTCTGAGCAACATTCCATTTAAATCATTAACCTCTAGATTTCTAACAAGTAACATGACATATATTACACATTACATTCATTACCTTGAAGTACATTGGACGTTATATTGTCTTGCCAGTAGCAAGTATCTCGCCATTGTATTAGTATTCAAATATTTTAGTATGAACTAAATATTTAGAGCATTGTGCGTTCATGCTGGTAATGCGGATACTTTGAAAGCATAATATTATGGCACTTCGATCACAGAGAACAACAAAAGCCACGCGCGAGAGGTAAGTTCCTCATTTTTTTTTTTTATCCTATAGATTAGTTTTTTAGACAAGGCACATGGTCGAATATATAAATGATGTATCATTTTCTATTGGGAAGAATAAAATCAAAAAAGAAGATTGTTCCCCTGAAATAGAAAATTCGGTCTTAAAACAGCATGACTTGGATGAAGAGTTAACATTTCAACAAAATAAAACTACTTAGAAATATTGCAAGAAATTGTTTGATATACCAGCATGTAGAGTAATCACTGTGCTTCAAGTACTGAAATTTTGATACTATTCAATGACATATACATTTTGATAGGTGGTATTCACGAAGATGACACTTTGATTCCCGATAAAGGACACTTCGGATAACAGAGAATTTCAACAAATTGGGCACTCTGATAACCGAGTTTTATCTTCTACAAGCGATGCATTCATGTAAATTATGGCTATTCTTACCAAACATTTTGAAGTACGAAACAATGTGCATAATCAAGCGCGACACATTGAGAATCTACGCATAACTTAATTACAAGCACATGTGAAATATAACCAATGGCGTTGTTCGTTTTCAACAATCGCATTACTATTAATAGTATTCATTTATACTTTTAATATTATTATTGCAATTTTAAATAAGATTAAAATGCTTATTTCTTAAGAAATGTATGTCAAGTGACGATCTTCTTTATAATGAACTAAATTGTTAGTGGCAACTTGAGATTCGGAGCGATGAAAATACAACGGATCATGTTGATCAACTCTATCGTGTTTAATTTTATTTATAGCATGGGTCTAAATAACAGGAGCTCGAAGGGGTCTTTAAGAGGCAAATACATCTTTGTTCTTCATAAAATCCTATGTCGTTGGTGCTCATTAGAATCGCATCATCAAGACGATACTAATCGTAGCCACAAACTAAATAAGAGAATTGAAAACTCCCTTTATCTTGAGCCCTGCTTAAAGGGAGCACTTACTTTAACACATTGATAACGTAAGTTCGAAATGCGATTCAACTGACCCTAAATCACTGTAGTGGTTGAATTAAACGAATTACGGACCTGCATCGCTGCTGATATTTATCGTAAAGTAGCAGTTTTAGCAGAGTTATGTTTGATGACATGCTATTTAATTTATAAGTTAATCACATTAGTACCTTTATTAGGACATACTTATACATGCTTTAGATCAACCGTTTCGCTACAAGGAACGTTGGTTAATATTGTTCAAACTCGTGTACTACGCGAAGATCCGGCCGTTGGGTGCCTCGAAAACGGAAAATATATTGTCCTATAGACGCAAACCATTAGACATATCGAATTATTTCACATTCATCATGCACATTTATACAAAATCATAAGCATATCCCAAAAGGGATAAAAAAATGTTTCGGTAATTCGTTTTAAAGTTAGTGTTTAGACTAGACAATTATTTTAGGTGTGTATCTTATAATATCAACAGAAAACGCTTACATGCGCGAATGGGCAGTGCATAAAACCAAATCGCCCTCCTCTTACTATAAGTAATTTCCTCAATTTAAAAAACTTAGTAAATGCAAACCATTTTATATTAATGTGTAAGCCACTCCGAAATACAATTCGTATGTGTAGTGATAGTCATTGTTTATGCTAAACATATAAAAATGAGTATCTGGCCCCAACGTACAAAAAGTAAAATACGAATACAATAGACTCTGTTTATATTTCCCTGTTTTGGAGGTTACTGCGACCCACATAAGAACGAGAGGCTAATGAGCAATAAAGTACCCAAAACAATAATCAGATTAGGTGTAAAATGGCGTTTATGTCCACTGTAAACTTTAACAAAATAAGGAAACGATGTCGGCAAAACTGTTTGTATTTTTCTTTGTCTTTATTTATTGTACACATAATGATCTCCACTTATTAAAGATGTTCAATCTTCCATGTAACTACGCCAAATCGTATTGCCTGTATGCCATTTTGTAAGCGAATGTCTCAAATGTTGCCTGTATGCCATTTTGTAAGCGAATGTCTCAAATGTTTTTCGAACTAAAACTGATTGGAGAACCAAAAAAGTTAAGGTTAAGTAAAGCTTTAGTACAGATGATATTAACAAGCTTGATGGATACAAACAGTGGACGTCATTGAAAGTGTGTTTCCTTGACGGTGGAATTTTGTTCCGCCCATTAAATTTGTCAAGTGTATTACGTACGTTATTCGGTCCATATCTAGTATAGTGCGTGTATCTATCGACATTTCAAACATCAGTACGAGTTATTAACGGCTAAGGTTAATTATTCTAAGATCAGGCTTTATATTTTTAAAGATGCGGATACTGGGTTTTTAAGTAAGTTACATCTTTATATGAAAACGATATACATGTACCAGTTTTCTTGCGTTTGTTCTAATTAAGTATAAATCTGAACATCAACGAAAATGACATATTCAACACTAGCAATTGTTAGTTTTCGGTTTGAAGTGTTACATATTAGTTAAAAAACAATCCCATTATATATTATAAGCACAATAACCCCAAAACAATAATCAAATTTGGCGAGAAAAGCTGTTTATTACCACTGACATTCAACAAATTAGGGTATTATGTCGGCAAACCTTTGTTTGTTTTCTTTCTTTTTTCCACTATATACTAAATATTCCTCACTTAAAAAAGATTGTTCAATGCCAGTAATCTTTTCTGTAACTACGCAACATGAATTTGTTTTTCGGTAATTTAAAAAAAAGCAAATTTGATTGAATGTAGAAAACCATGATCGAAACTCAACCAGAATGGAATACCAAAAAAAACGTTAATGGTCGACACTAAATGTAATGGTCGTTCTGGTTAATAGAAATAAATAATTTCCATAGCATAAAGATGTTGATAAACAAAATCATGAAGTCCGGCTTAAGTTAGGAAGGTGTTTATGGACATTATAAATACAATCAGTGGACGGCATTTTAAGTGTGTATCCAAGAATTCAGTTCCGCAAATGCAATTTGTAAGTGTATTACGAAGTCCGCCCATTACTTTTTTCTAGTGTATGACGAAAGTTTTTTTGCCATAATCTAGTACAGTTTGTGGAACTATTGATATTACAAACATTTTCTCGAATACACCAGTGATTAACAGTATTATTGAAGCAGATACAGTCGATATTTTACACAGACTTGGAAACAAATGCTCAATTATGTTTCTTTTAAATATTTAGTAATAACTCTCTTATAAATTACACGCATTGACACAGACTGTTTGTAAGGAAATATCTGACTAACATGCGTATAGATAAAACGCTGTGAACAATTCTAGCCGATATTGATATCAATTCCGATATTTGGTTTCAACGAACTGTTCAATGATATCTTCAAACACGTACAGAAAGCATAACGACTGGATAAAACTATAGGTAATAAAATCTTATTAATAAGTTTTAAACAATATTGTGCATTAAATAGTACTCTGATTGTGTTCCCGAAGGAAATAGGTCACACGATTAAAGTGAACTTATTCTCGGTTGAAAACATCATCGCTCTCTCCATAGGTCCGTCTGTCGGCTAGGCGCTTTCGTGTTGCTCGACTGCGTATCGGTAGCTATGGAGCCGACAATGTATAGCAACAGCAAGTATGCTGTGATGAAGACCCCAAACTTGAGCGAGACCCCCTCTCTCTCCGACCCGAGCGACAGTTGACTCTAAGAGTCATCATGAGTCCATTTTTTAAGGCGCATAAAATGTGAAACAAATCCATAAAATGAACCTCGTTCTGGGAAAATTGGGCTTAATGCATGTGAGTGAAGTGTCGTCCCAGATTAGCCTGTCCAGTCCACACAGGCAAACCATGGACGATACTTTCTGCTTAGATTGGAATTTCATGTAGAATAGATCTCCTATAAACGAAATTTTCCATCAAATCGGAATGCACAGGCTAATCTGGCATGACATTTTATGCGCATATATTAAGCCCAATTGTCCAAGAACGCGGCTCAAATCATAAACGTTTATCATTTATTTATGTTGCAGTCGGTTACTTTAATATTATATTTGTCTGAGCAACATTCCATTTAAATCATTAGCCTCTAGATTTTTAACAAGTAACATGACATATATTACACATTCAATTCATTACATTGAACGTTATATTGTCTTGCCAGTAGCAAGTATCTCGCCATTGTATTAGTATTCAAATATTTTAGTATGAACTAAATATTTAGAGCATTGTGCGTTCATGCTGGTAATGCGGATACTTTGATAGCAGATGGCACTTTGATCACAGAGAACAACAAAAGCCACGCGCGAGAGGTAAGTTCCTCATTTTTTTTTTAAATTTATATCCTATAGATTAGTCTTTTAGACAAGGCACATGGTCGAATTTATAAATGATGTATCATTTTCTATTGGGAAGAATAAAATCAAAAAAGAAGGTTGTTCCCCTGAAATAGAAAATTCGGTCTTAAAACAGCATGACTTGGATGAACTGTTAACATTTCAACAAAATAAAACTACTTAGAAATATTGCTAGAAATTGTTTGATATACCAGCATGTACAGTAATCACTGTGCTTCAAGTACTGAAATTTTGATACTATTAAATGAAATATAAATTTTAATAGGTGGTATTCATGAAGTTGACACTTTGATTCCCGATAAAGGACACTTCGGATAACAGAGACTTTCAACAAATTGGGCACTCTGATAACCGAGTTTTATTTTCTACAGGCGATGCATTCATGTAAATTATGGCTATTCTTACCAAACATTTTGAAGTACGAAACAATGTGCATAATCAAGCGCGACACATTGAGAATCTATGCAGAACTTAATTACAAGCACATGTGAAATATAACCAATGGCGTTGTTCGTTTTCAACAATCGCATTACTATTAATAGTATTCATTTATACTTTTAATATTATTGCAATTGTAAATAAGATTAAAATGCTTATTTCTTAAGAAATGTATGTCAAGTGACGATCTTCTTTATAATGAACTTAATTGTTAGTGGCAACTTGAGATTCGGAGAGATGAAAATACAACGGATCATGTGGATCAACTCTATCGTGTTTAATTTTATTTATAGCATGGGTCTAACTAACGGGAGCGCGAAGGGGTCTTTAAGAGGCAAATACATCTTTGTTCTTCATAAAATCCTATGTCGTTGGTGCTCATTAAAATCGCATCATCAAGACGATACTAATGCGTAGCCACAAACTAAATAAGAGAATTGAAAACTCCCTTTATCTTGAGCCCTGCTTAAAGGGAGCACTTACTTTTACACAATGATAACGTTAGCTCGAAATGCGATTTAACTGACCCTAAATCACTGTAGTGGTTGAATTAAACGAATTACGGACCTGCATCGCTGCTGATATTTATCGTAAAGTAGCAGTTTTAGCAGAGTTATGTTTGATGACATGCTATTTAATTTATAAGTTAATCACATTAGTACCTTTATTAGGACATACTTATACATGCTTTAGATCAACCGTTTCGCTACAAGGAACGTTGGTTAATATTGTTTAAACTCGTGTACTACGCGAAGATCCGGCCGTTGGGTGCCTCGAAAACGGAAAATATATGGTCCTATAGACGCAAACCATCAGACATATAGAATGATTTCACATTCATCATGCACATTTATACACAATCATAAGCATATCCCAAAAGGGATAAGAAAATGTTTAGGTAATTCGTTTTAAAGTTACTTCAGTACAGACATTTTTATGGGTTGCAAGATTACTATAACAGTATTCCACAGCAAATTCTGCATTTCTGATTCACTAAATTGTAATTAATATATCTGGTAAAAAGTGTCCACTATTCGGGAATAGAAGTGCCATTTTCATCGAGATAATCGGTTAAAGAAGTGTCCATGAAAATTTGGCATCCGACACTGTTAACATTTGAATTTTTTCAAATAAGTTAGTAAACTAAAATGTAACATGTTGTAACGTTAATGGATATACTGAACTTTTATTTCGAAAAGTAAGCACGTTCTTGTTTTCTTAAGTATTTTTATTTTGTTGAATTATGTACTTATCATCCAATTAATGCTGATTATCGATGGAATTTTACCGTTTTTTTTTTATATAATCCACCGTTTTTTTTCTGCGAATTTCTTTTTTTCGCAGTACGAAATGCTGTACCATTAATCGACTAAACAATGTTCCGTGTCTGTGTCTGAAAACCGAATGAACAGAAAATAAATGCAAAAAAGCTGAAGAACTCTCTTCTCGAACGTGTTTTGTTCTCTGTTATCGAAGTTCCATCTGTTATCAAATTATCCGCATACCAGGCGTGGCGTTGTTTCCGACTTAATTCGATTGACGAAGAGAGTACAACTGATTTTTTATATAACATGTACGCTTATAACGTTGCGCTCAGTACTGCCCAAAAGTTACGTAACGTCAAAAATGCGGAAAATAAATGCTGACGTTAAGGTGTATTTTTAGCCGTTGACTCTTGATTCTTTTTGTTGTTATGTGGCAGTTCTTCTTCCGAATTTTAAAGCTTTGAAAATCAGGTTAAGGCGGAAAGTGTCGTCCCTGATTAGCCTGTGCGGACTGCACAGGCTTATCTGGGACGACACTTTACGCACATGCATGCCATTATGCCCAGTTTTCTTAGAACACGACACAACCTAATTATCTTGATTATCTGCACTGTCTTGATTAGTAACGGTGGTCTGGACGCTCTGAAATACATCAACTTATCCAGTAATTTCAGTCTTGTGCAAATTTACAAAGTTAATATAACAATTTGCACATAAAAGTATCATATGTGTTATGAAAAGAATGTCTGTTCTGTGAAGTACTACACGAGACTGCATACTGATACAGCATTTAGTTGCTTATTAACATCAACATAATTATAAGAAAGACATAACATAACATAATATACATAATGCATCCAACATAATAGTACATGTACATTACACGGACCGACAAAGTTCTAGACAGTTACATAATTTGAAATTTCACATCTTCACATATAAACACAAGAAACAGCAGATATATATCAACTCACCACTCATGTATAATAATAACCCCCGCAACAAAAAAGTATACATTGTCAATCAAAGGTGACAATGGTTGGGTTCAGATTAAGTCATTTATTAATAACACATTTTAGTAGTTATAAGTGTAGTTAAATAGTACGGTATAAGCTTTCAATGGCTTTGGATTCGACGACGAACAACTCGTAAATACTTATCATTTATGAATCAAATTTCTGTTTTGTTCTGTCTTAAAATTATTGTTATCATCAATCATCTAAAATGTTCAAACTGTTCAGAATGTCTTGGTGGAGGTTCTCATCTACGCTATTGCTTCCGTTTTTGTCTTTCTCGTCCAAAATGTAACAAACCGCCACCGAATACACAAGGCTTTTTCCTCTTAACGATCTTAAAAGCGGACTCCGTCGATTTGTAGTAATACCAATCGTGATACATCGGCTATCTCGGATTCCTCCGTAAGATAGGCCTCGTGGCTAACGGTCGCCATATTGCCTTGTATTACTACTTTACTACCCAAAAGGTTGTCAGTCTATTGTTATGAGGCTGTATACGATGCGCGTTGAACTAGCGCCAAACTTTTTACCGAAACTTTGATATTAAGAGCACTATTAACGTTCATTTGTGTTGCATTTTGACCTATTATCCAAGTGATTTACTTTTCCATTATTATTTAATCACCCTATCATCCAATTTTTAAGATGAAATTACGGTGTTTTCAAAACCAACCAAACCGAAAGTGAAACTAGATGCATTACGTATCGCGATGTAAACATTAAATATTTGTTCAGTTTGAGGAAGCGAATCGATAATAGACGTTGGAATATGTATGCAATACAGACTATCATTGCCGATTGTAGTACTGGCTAAGAAATACCTTTTATGACAGGTCATGTATAGAACGTTAATCAAAATAGTGACCATAAATCACTACAAATGTCTAGGTTGATCATTAATATAATTAATGCACGTTTCTGATCTAATTGCCTGAATCTAGTTGTAATTACCATGATATTGATAAAATTAAAACGTTTTTTTTTTCATAAATTAACATTACATGTTTTATTTTTATCATTTAGGTAATATATAATTGTATCATTATCATCATTAAATATTATGAAAATAATCTAAATTATCATGATTACTTTAAAGTAGAATTTTAAAAATGTTCTCATTATTTTAAATGAATTTCCACATTTGCTTGATTCAAAATAAAATGTATTAATAAGGGTTTCAGTTTTTAATCTTTATCCAATTTTTAGTTCGATTAAATTTAAAGAACTAACTACATACATGTATGTGAAATGCTCTTGAGTTCGTTTCCTGGGCCTAGAACCAGTACTTGGGTGTCTCTTGGAGATTTCTAAAGAATGCTCCCACACTGGGGATCAAACCAGTGACCTCCAGATCATTAGGTGGACACCACATCTATTACACATCAGCGACCTTTAATTAGTAAATTACTTTAGTATTGCAGCATTATATAATATAATGTTGCTACATATTTTTGGAAAATGATTAATGTGCAGTACTAAATAAATCTAAATGCATACAATTTTAATTGTGTATATTGTGTGATTATTAGTTACAAATTCACTTTTAACAGGTATACTGGATTATGAAAGACTGATAAACATAAAATTGACAACTCATCTCCCCAACGATACTTTGTGTGGCTCATTCTCAGAACAAACCCATAGTCAGTTAGAAAACTACAGTGTAAAAAGACCACTTGATTGTGACAATTATGGCTGACCAAGCAAATGTTATCATTTAAAATAAAGAAAACTTCCAGTTCAATATACATTTTATACCAATTATGACATTGACCAACACAAAAAATAATTATAAGGTTGATTTTCCCAAAAATTGACTGTTACAATTGGAAACTGTTTTAAGCTTCACTCTACTTTGTCTGAAAATAACGTCCTAAATGATGTAATAGACACATACATATTTAATTTTTAGTTTTACAAGTATATATATATATATATTATTATATCTTTTTATCGATGGTCATTCAATTTAAATTTAACTTATATATATATATATATATATATATATATATATATATATATATATATATATATATATATATATATATACATACACATTATATACATGTGTATGCTTTTATTGTTTTCTATTGAAGCCAAATTAATATCCCATTAGATAGATAGATAATATCACAGCAGTATTCCTAGTTTGTCTGCAAGTACTGCAGAAATCTTAATCTATATATTATAATTGTTAAAACAGATTAAGATGTGCATAATACAATTGAGGATGTATCAAGATTAAAAAATGGTACATGTATAATAAATAAAGAATCAATAACAATCAGAAACTGTGCATTTTTTTCAGTATTGTGTGAAAGGATTTGAAGTAATTATGTGTTTTTGAAATATGATTTATGTGAATTTGAATAAATATATAAAATTTAGTGACTTTCTCAGACAAAACTGTTAATTACATACCAAAGTATTCAGAATGTATTATTGTAATATTCATTCAAATTTTTTAGTACAAAAAGCACTTTTCCCTGGCATTTGTATTTATAGTAATTGCATATTTTATATTTTATTATTCTGACAGCATTTCATTTTTTGAGTATTTAAATAAGAGGGCCATGATGGCCCTGTATCGCTCTACTGCTGAAAAAAAAGGCTGAAACAAATTTCTCTGCATGTGCAAATACTTAAATATAGGCCCTATTTAAGCACATCTACACTTTTGTGACCTTCTGGGCTGGGTCAAATTTAACCCCAGGGGCATAGTTTGAGAAAACTTTGTAGAGGACTTCTATATCTCACTTCATACAAAATGTGGTAGCCCTAGGTCCAAGAGTTAAGGATAAGAATATTTTAAAAGTTTTCACAAAATAGACAAGATATAAGCGTATATAATGTTCAATTTTGTGACCTGCGGGTCAGGATCAAAATTGACCCAAAGGGCATAATTTGAACAAACTCGGTAGAGGACTTTACGATGTTATTGCATACCAAATTTGGTAGCCATAGTCCGAATGGTTTTCGACAAGAAGATTTTTAAAGATTTCACACAATAGGCGCTTTATAAGCGTTTATTCAGTTTTGTGACCGTCTGGGGCAGGGTCAAAGTTGACCCCAGAGGCATTATTTAAACAAATTTGGTAGAGGTTTATTAGATGTCACTACATACCAAATTTGGTAGCCCTAGGCCCAATGGTTATGGACTTTCTAAAGTTTTCACAAAATAGGCCCCATATAAGCGTATGTTCAGTTTTGTGACCCCGGGCAGGGTCAAATTTGACCCAAGGGGCATAATTTGAACAAACTTGGTAGAGAACTATAACATGTCACTACATACCAAATTTGGTAGCCCTATGCCTTATAGTTAAGGACAAGAAGAGTTTTAAATTTTTCACAAAATAGGCACTATATAAGCATATAACTGATTTTGTGGCCCCCGGGGCAGGGTCAAATTTGACCCCTGGGGCATAATTTGAACAAACTAAGTAGAAGACTATACAATGTCACTACATAACAAATTGTGTAGCCCTAGGCCTAATGGTTATGGACAGGATTTTTTTTTAAGTTTTCACAAAATAGGCATTATATAAGCATATGTTCAATTTTGTGACCCCCGGGGCAGGGTCAAATTTGACCCTAGGGATTAAATTGAACAAATTTGGTAGAGGACTATTAGATGTCACTATATACCAAATTTGATAGCCCTAGGCCGGATGGTTATGGACAGGAAGATTTTTGAAGTTTTCACAAAATAGGCCTTATATAAGCGTATGTTCAATTTTGTGACCCTCGGGGCAGGGTCAAACTTGATCCCAGGGGCATTATTTGAAAAAACTTGGTAGAGGACTATAAGATGCCACTACATACCAAATTTGGTAGCCCTAGGCCCAATGGTTATGGACGAGAAGATTTGTAAAGTTTTCACAAAATATACCCTATATAAGCATATGTTCAATTTTGTGACCCCCGAGGCAGGGTCAAATTTGACTCCAGGGGCATAATTTGAACAAATTTGGTAGAGGACTATTAGATGTCCCTACATACCAAATTTGATAGCCCAAGGCCCAATGGTTATGGACAGGAGATTTTGAAAGTTTTCACAAAATAGGCCTTATATAAGCAAATTTTCAATTTTGTGACCCCCGGGGCAGAGTCAAATTTGACCCCAGGGGCATAATTTGAACAAATTTGAAAGAGGTTTACCCCAGGAACATTCCTAAGAAATTTCATCAGAATTGGACCAGTAGTTTAGGAGAAGATGTTTAAAGGAAAAGTTAATGCACGGACGCACGATGGACACAGGACCTTTGGCCCGTGGAGCTAAAAATCAAATTAAACACTAAGTTTTGATGTAAAATCAGTTTTTATATGCAAGTGTTTATTTCACTTATATATTAAAACAGCATATTATACATTATTGAAAAGATAATTCCAAGCTTGATGTCATATTTCAACTTTGCATAGTGTAGTTAATTGAACATTGTATTAAACTGTATGGGCAGCTATATTTTTTAATTTATGTATGTTGTATTATACAAAATGCATTATTTCTACCACAAGTAGACCATATAAGGACTACTGCTACTAAAAAGGCACTGGTATGAATTTGACACTGTTTTTGATGCTCATACAAAACTTTAATTATTACTTCACTTTAGTATATTAAATATTTTCAAGTTTTTGTTAAACATTTTTTGCAAAAGAGTGTCTTAATGCATTTGAAAATATACTTAAAACAAACTAAAAATGCATTTTAACATACCTTTTTCCTGGTAAAGTGTATTTGGGATGATAAAAAATACACTTGAAGAGTATTAATGCTGGAAAAATGCAGAAAAAAATGCATTTGTTTCTGTTAGAATTGTGTCTGATCTGCATTTTTAAGTGTATTAAATGCACATCAAATGCAGATAAATACAATGCCAATACTGTTACATGTATTGTAATGGACATAAAATGCACTTGTTCTTGTAATTAAATGCTTTAGTGAATTGAAATAACCTTTTATAACGTTTTAACAATTAATAATACCTTTTTATATAAATTTTCTTTTGAAATGTGACACTTAATTGATTTTTGCACCACTAGTAAGAGATATAATTTGTGCTCATAATGCTTTATCATTACACTATATAATATCATTTGTTGTATGAAAATTACCCGTAAAATTCATGTGAAAGCTCAAGAGATCAATAGCAGCGTGCTATACCCTGCTCCTTTTTACATGACTTGATGGTATTTAGTCCCAAATTCTACATGGCCAAGAGCAAATTAATGTGCAGATTTGACAAATAAGTCATAACTGGGATCCAATGGGCAGACTTTCATATTACTTGTATTTAATTTAAATCATGATCTGAATTGCTCTTTGGCAAATCTTCGTTGGTCACAGTATTCAACTGAATTTTGTTCACGTTGTAGTGATTATATTTTCAATATTTATCAGACAACATCTTTCTTCAAAAGTTTAACATGATTGCTTGGTTAATTTAGAAACAAGATCAATGCATCATAACATAAAATGAAAAAATGTGTAATAGTAAAAATGGCAGCAAAAAAGCACTAGATTATCTGTCTTAAATCTGAGACGTTATGTTGATGTATTGGAATTTTTCATAAATAATGTGTTCCATAGTTGTATAATTGTATACATGTAGTCGCATGCATGAGTGTTGTCAATGTCACAATACCAATTAAAGCATATAATTTACTAAAACAATTTGAAGTTTGATGTGTGTTTTTTTCAAAATCTGTTATATATAATTATATATATATATATATATATATATATATATATATATATATATATATATTGTTGAAAAGTTAACATGCAATAAGTTTACTGTAATTAAGTGACAAATAGTTTTACTGATTTGGTTGGATGCATATATGCAGATATATCATGGTTTGTGCAGAGGACAGTAGCAAAAACAAGAGCTGTCTCCGTAGGATGACATACGCCCCCGATAAACCCTTTGATAGAAGTTATGAGCAGTTTTCAAAACCTAAACGCCGACCCTAAGTTCAAGGTCAAAGGGGTCAAAATTTGTGTGTGTATGGGAAGGCCTTGTCCATATACACATGCATACCAAATATGAATGTTACATCTGAAGCGACATAGAAGTTATGAGCATTTTTTCGAAACCTAAATGCAAAGTGTGACGGATAGACAGACGGACAGTGCGATCACTATATGCCCTCCTTTGGGAGCATAAAAATGTGTTTCACATTGTTTTGGTAAATTAGTAATGTAGTTAAAAGAACAGAATCATCAATTATAAAGTTATTGATTATAAAGTGTTGCTGGCATATTTGATGCATTCATCTAGCTATAAGAAGGTCCCTGTTTTATCCCCACTGGCACTGAGCGAGGGTTCTAAAAATCTTTAAACAATATGAATAAGTACATATAGGGTCGAGAAAGCCTTGTTAATATGGGGGCTAAACACCTGAAATCAAAGCGACCCAGGTTAAAGGCCGAGGCCAAATAAATAAACCAGAGGCTGCATGAGCCTGCTATACTCTGAACAAGTTTTGTTTCTTCTCAGAAAACTGGCTTAAGTGTCTTACTAAGCTTTAGACTTTGGGTTTCAGTGCAATCTATCTAAAATAAATTGGTTAAATTAAATAATAATTTGTAAAATAAAAACATTCTGCACAAATTCAATTATTTACTTTACCTGTGTGCATGAATCATTTCAGTCTTGATGGTTAGTGAACTATGTCAAAAGTACCATAGCTATGAAACACTTGTATTTTGAATATTGCAATGTTCCACAGAAATGATGCTGATGATAATTCTACACGATCATGACATGAAAAATGATGAATTATTAGATTTATTTCTAAATTCCATTTCCACCAACAATTCGGTTATTCCACTTCCAGTTCACATGCTTCGTACACAGTTGAAAATAACACTATTCCACTCAACAACCGTGACACATGTACTCAATTTTTCAACTTTTCGCAATTAAAATTGTCTTCTACTGTTATTGTTGTTGTTGTACTTTTGAAAGTAGTTCGAAAGATGGCGACTATTATCCCAGAGATTGATTTATGAAATAAATCGTCTGCTGATCCAGAGTGGTAGTAATACCCTCCTACAACACGTGCTCCTTTCGGGAAAGTATTAACCCAGTCATCTTTACCCTCTGCTCGCAATGTGTATAGCGTACGAGTTACCTGGTAAAACAATCCAGATGATATAAAATGATACATGTGTATTTATGCAGCACATGAGAGCTTCAATAGTCATTAAAGGTTCAATTTCAGTAAAGTGATGATGCATTATCTTGTGTCATGTTCCTAAATTTTCATCAGTTAATTGTTTATACCTATTATCAAAAATGACCTTATCTTATACTCAGTGTATACTTTTTTCCGATCACCATCGATGGAAAAAGGGCTATCTGTTCTATTTTATTTTCATCTTGCGAATACGGAAATACCTTTAACAAGAAGTAATCATCATTTTCATCCGCCGCAACGACGGCCATATTGTCTCCTTCTGTTATGAGGTCTGCGGTGTTTCCCATCTCATCCATTCTGACCGAGCTCTTGTTGCAGGAATAGAGATGCCTAATCTGTTTACCGTTTTGTGAAGTTAATTTTGTCACTATTGTTTCGGTAATGTTTTAATTTTCTTTCTCTTTCTTTTTCTCTTTGTTTATAGTACTCGGCTTTTTCTGCGTTTGATTTAAACTGCATCTTAAACATACAAAATGCATGCATACAATCATTATTTAGTAATCGACCGCGATGGTTCAGTTGCATAAAGTTTGCCTCGGGCACGGTGGACGCGGGTTCAATACCCGACATAGTCGCGCAATTCATTTCAAATTTTGTAATTCACTAATGGCTCGGGAGATTAAGGGGAGGTTAAGGTTATTCAGATGTGAGTATTTAAAAATATGGCTCAGTAACTTCATAAAGGAAACTACAAACACACACAAAATATAGTAAAGTGTTCATCAATTTTATCAATGTCTGTATAATGCAAGTCGCAAATTAAGAATTTCATTTTTTTCTTCTTTTGTCGGCAAGATGTTACTTTTACCTATTAAATGATTTACCAATACTTTTATTTCACTTTTTCGTGTACTTTTACATCTTATGAAACAGAATTTCGTTATTCAAACGCGTTGACTTTAAAAGGGCTTTTTATTGAAAAAAACACGCAATTCATTTTTAACATCATGGTCTCGAACGTCAAAAATACAAGCATTACACGGTGGCTAGACATTTTCGGCGGTCAACTATCAACAAATACTAAATTAATTACCATTTACATCATATATAGATATTTCCATTGAACAAATAACTTTTCACCACTGCTTATTAGTTTTGAATCATTCATTCCTTTCAAATGGATATACATGCTTGAATTTTGTACCCGGAAAACGTTTTCACGTTTTGAACGCCCATTACATGACGACTAGGCATTTTCAAAGTAATAATAACATTATTTACGTACGTTAAAATTTAAATTTACAAAGGGACCATATTATCGGATTCAGCTGCTCAATAACTTTTAAAACATATGAAATATGATTAATCAGCAAATAACTTATCCGCTGGAACATACTTCTACTATATCAATAAAATCTATAACAAAAACTCTTACCCTTTTTTTCTTATTTGAAACATGCGCCTTTCTCAAAAAATTCTTTTGCGTTTCCGTTGTTTTTCATATCACGGTAAAGGGAAATGACGTACGTCAGTAGCGTCTATTTTCCCGGATAAAAACGGTATACAGACGGACGCCGTTTCGTTTGAAATCATTTCGTTGTAGATATTTGTTACGCATTACACGCATTTTTTTCTGTGTAATTTAAAAATTAACATCTCTTTATTAATCCGACACTTTCTTTTTCGCATTTTAAAATAACATTTTCAATAAGGTTTGTTTTTACTCTTTCCATCGATGTTTTAATTATGGATTTGTTTAAAAAAATGTGCATACTGTGGGAGATTTTATAATAACCCTTCCCGCTTTTTCCTACTTTACGCCAGTAATGAGCGCGACGTCTTATGTGTTCTAGTATAACTGTAAAATTATGTGTATATTAGCGCATTATTTACAAATTGTTTTAAGTATGTATATGTATGAGTTTCAAAACCTTTATTCTAAGTTTACACTCGTCGTTTTATATTATTATTTAGATACTAAAATGTACGAACATATTAGCTGTTTATAAAGCATCTCCAATTACATTATATTCAGTTAGAAATACAGACGCATTTACAATTACATTAATTTGACATTAGGAATTACCACGTTAAGATTTAGAAGTACGAGCTATAGGTTCGTCCTAAACTGGCCCATTCTGCTTGTATTCACAATTTGAGATAAGTCTTATTGAAGATGAAGATGTTTAATGAAGCGGATCATATTTGTCTCCCTTTAATAATACTGAGACATACTTATGATTAATGCATAGATTGAATAATAATACTTTCTTATTGAGAGCAAAACTTATTGTATGCAATGACGGTGAAGGATTCGGACTCCAGACACGGATGTAACATTTTAAAACTATTGATATATTTGTATTCTGAAAAAAATAGCTGCGGATTGTCTAAAATAATAAAGCCTCAGGTGCGGAGGGACTTCGTAAACTTCGAAATACACACATTAGTTTTACTATCAATAATAAAGGAATACACGGGTCGATGTTGAACTTCCACATAACAAACGCGAATAGTTGTTCCCATATAAGAGATAACATTATCAAATGTAGTACTCATGTTGCATTATTTATGATAAACGTATGCCTTCAAATATAAGAGAAGTTACAGTTCAACTTAACGCTGAATAACAATCGAACATTTGTAGAAAACGGTGCTTAATGCATGTTCGTAAAGTGTTGTCTGAGATTAGCTTTAGACTTATTAGGGGCGACTCTTTTCGCTTAAACTGGATTTTCGTTTTAAAGAGACCTAGGGTGGTATTCCAGAAACATCTTAAGTCATTTCTTAAATACTTTCACTTAAGTTAAAAATTACAATGTTATGTATTTCTTTACTACATTATGAAACACATGTGTTTTGGCATTCCTAAAATAACATTGGCATAATTATGTTATTTACATGTATATCTTGATGCCAATCTATATCAATATGAAATGAAACACTTAAGAAAATATTCCAATTTAAGGATAAGAATAAAATTTAACTTAAGATGCTTCTGGAATACGACCCCTGATTTAAACGAAACAGTCCATACGAACGGAAAGACCCGGGTTGAAATTAAGCCCTGTTTTCCCAGACCGTGGCTCATATCATCTCTAATCTCTCGTATCTTTCAACGTTATGAAATCTGACATTGATTAAAGTTAAAAGCGGTACTCAGTGAACTAATAAACAGTAGAGTAATGGGGCAGAGTTACATTTGCACGTTTAAAGGGATCTTTTCACGGTTTGGTAAATTGACAAAATTGAAAAAAGTTGTTTCAGATTCGCAAATTTTCGTTTTAGTTATGATATTTGTAAGGAAACAGTATTACTGAACATTTACCATAGTCCAAAAGAGCCATTATATGTATTTTTTGACGATTTAAAAACCTAAAAATTATAAAGCGTTGCAACGCGAAACGACTGAATAACTTGGAGAGTTCTGTTGTTGTCGTTTAAATTTACCAAACTACGAAGATTGCTTATATAAGGTATAAAATACTTCAAATGTGTATACATGGCGGAATAGCTGAGAGGGCTAATGCGTTTTTACTTCAGACTAACTCCAGGACTCCGGGGGTCACTGGTTCGAGCCATGGTACCGGCTACTTTTTTTCCTTTAAAAAAAATTATTCTTGATTTTTTACTGGAGCTTTTAAGATCCAATGTTTACATTTATCAATATAAAACATTTAATGACAAACTTCAAAATATGCCAAAATCTGTGAAAAGGCCCCTTGAAAATATTCAATTTAAAGCGAAATCAAATATTTAACTGAAAATGATAAAATGCTACTACTAAACCGTTTCCTTTATTAAGTACAATGAAAAGTCAGTTCATTTTTTAGAAAGGTGTAGTTCAAATAAAGTATTATTTACTTTAACGATCATTTTCGATATTACTACGCTCTTGATGGACATACATCTGTGTGACATCAGACGAGATTTCTCACATAATAACCAGAAAAAAAAGACTTTGTAGTACATAGTAATGTGGTGTTTAAAGTGCACACTAATTAACAACATGCATCTTACATGTTCGTTTCATATATTCTACAGTGTTTAACCGTCCATAAAGATTTCACATGCTAAAACCGTATACTTCCGTCGCGACCATGGACCGGTGTCCGCTATATTTCGGAACCTTCTAGAAGCCTCAGCTTCTTCTGTGCCTGGGCACCATGTGATTCATTTGCCTCAACGAATACGTGCTCAAGCATGCGCACGCATCAGGGACCTTTCCGTGTCCGGTGTGTTTCTTGGAACGTTTGGTACAGAACAGCCGCGCTGGTGGCCGCGGATGGTCACGTGCCGCGCACGGTTAGAATAAGATAAGGGCAACTCAGTGATTTATTTAAGATGTTTTGTTATGTATCTTTGTTTATCGATTGCCCATGCACGTCTTTTTCGGAGTTCTTTTGTGTAGAAATGAAACCAGCTGGACACTTTTCTGCTTGAAGTTTCAGCTATAATAGCTAATGCGATTTCAATATGCTTGGTGTGAACATAAGCAAAACAAATACATAAAGTATTAATGCCAGCGCGAAGTTCAAATACATTTCATGGTTCGTAATCATATGAGCCGCGTTCTGAGAAATCCGGGCTTAATGCATGTGCGTAAAGCATCGTCCCAGATTAGCCTATTCAGTCTGCACATGCTAATCACGGTCGACAATTTCCGCTTTGATCGAACATTTAGATTTCAAGAAAACCTCTTCTAAAAAAATAAATTTAGGCGGAAAATGTCGTCCATGATTAGAATGTGCCGCCTGGGACGACACTTCAAGCACATGCAACAGAGATTATCATTCATTTGACTACTTGTAAATACAATCTTCTGTTAACTGGTTTCTCCTAACCATATAGTAATTTTTTTTGTTCTTTTTAATTGTCCACGGTCTAGTGGCAACTTTACTCATAAATATCGTCTATGCCGTACCATAAAAAGCACATTATATAAACAACAACTCAACACATACCTTACTGTTGTAATTCTTAGTATATGCGGCTATCGCCCTCCTCCCTCACCTCACCCATAAGCTTTGTTTTCCACACGCCCGTGTTACCCTCCCCAAAATTACCCATACGTCTGGGTTTTACACTCGACTGGGTTTTACACACGACTGGGTTTCCCTCCTTAACATTACACTTACGCCCGTGTTTCCCATACGCCAGTGTTTCTCCTTCCCAAAGTGTGCAATGAAAAGAAGTACTCCACCCCAGGGCTGTGTCGACTGAGAGCGCCTAAACGTTGTTCAAACACATGCCCTGGTTAGCCCGGCAATGCCAGAGGGAAGGCTCTTCCTCACGATGACTGGTGGATGGTCGGCGTAATATTTGCAGTTCTTTTCAACCAGACTTATGCAAATGAATGTGTGCGCGGGGGAAGTACCATCAACCTTATTTTTTATTTAACTGGGATTTCGCATAGAAGCGACTTCCTTTATACAAACAATACCATAAACATACGTGTTTAGCCCTGTTTCACAGAGCGCGACTCATATTATATTCAATATACCTCTGAATCAAACCCACGGTCTGACAGAAGTAACAGAAGCAAACAAATACAATGTGGGCAGCGATATCAACGTAATGACGCTAGTGGTACTACACGTTCATTTATATTAAGTATAGAATCAGAATGACAATATATTCAAAATAAATTTACACTTAACGTATTAATGGTTGAAAGGTAAATTTGACACCGATTTAAGCAAGAGCTTATTGCCGGAACACGCTTAAATACGGGAATTAATTGATAATCGAAACCAACCCTCCTATTGATACAAGCCATTTAAAAACTGTAGATTTTGAAATAGTATTTCCTTAGCCACTCCAAAATACATTGAGTATTTGTAGTTTGATAAAACCAATATAAACGTATGTATGCTTTCATCGTACATTACATAATAGACAAGTGCTTTGGTATTATGTTTATTTGCTGCTGTCTTGTAGGTTACTGCGACAATCATACGAACGAGGAGTTGACGTTATACTGCCGCACATGCCAATAGCCGATGAGCATGCGGTGTCGCCTGACCACGCACGAGGACTACACGACCGAGAATCTCATGTTATTCGCGTCGCGCAAGAGATGAAAATTTGTGTCCGGGAGGCGGGAGCAGACTTACAAAGCTATAGATTGGTAGTGTAAGACAACTGGACACGGAATTTGTTCATGAGTAGGTGCGGGTTGTCGAGGACAAGGGAGCGGTGGAGCGGGACATGCTGACTTTGTGCAGAAGATCGCCAAAGCTAACCAGATGGCGGACTTCGGCACGGATATCTGGGTGGTTCCCTGCCGGCAGGACATCCTAAAACTGGCGAAGAAGGAATTGCAACTCAGTATGAAAGGTAATCAAACTCAGCCTTGAGTTCACCTTCCAGACACAGGCGGAAATGAGTATGCGGTACCTAGTCGGGCGTCTGTCCATTGACCTGATCCACCCCGCTACATCTCCGTCAGCGAAGTGGCGACGTTCTGCGTGGAGAACCAGTCTGGCGTCATCAACTTTAACTTTGCCTCGATGGATGATAAATGCTGGTTGGCGTGCGGCTGGAAGTCCGAGGTATTCCTATTCGACAGCTTCGGGAGAGGATTCGAACTAAGTCTCTTGGCCATGGCGTGGATTGCCTGGCGATAGACTCGGACGGAAACGCATACGTGTCGTGAGGAGCAGGAACTTTCGGCGTCGAATGGCGACGTTTAACATCGAGTACCCGCGCGGTATAGCGAAGACCAACAATGACAAGTTTATCATCTACATCAACAAGACTATTACGTAAGTCGACTATGAACCTAGCGACGGGAATCGCGTCCTTAAACTGTTTTTTTCTATACATCGTATATAAAGTTATTAAACACATGTTGATGTTATTGAGTATAACGCCTTGAGAAACGAAAAATAAAATGTACTTTTTTTTTATTTCTCACAACGACAGAATGTCTGCTGCCAAAACAGGGGAAAAACAACTGTAATAGGATGCGTTACATTTTAGTGCAGAATAACGTTCAATGTTGATCGAATGTACTCTTATGAGAATCATAGAGCATATCTAAGTTAAAAGCATAACGCGTGTATATTATTTAGTGTATACATCCATCAAATTTCTTTCATACGTTGTATATTAGATGTGATGCTCACGAATGTGTTTTAACCTCAATTTTAGCCATTTCCTGTGTCGTAGCTACGCCGAGGAACATCTGATCAACATCTTATTTGACTTAATGTGTAGACATGAACAAATACTGTGCAAATGGTTCGATACTCATTTTGCCAAAAAATCAAGAACATAAAAGCAATATAAGGCAATGTTTTGCACAAAATATTTTTTATTTATTTAATTAAATTTCCATAAAATTAATCGTTAAAGCCCGTTAGTGAACCAATGCATGATATTCTATAATTGCGATGCAAAATATCTCTGCAAGAAGGATCTCAGCAAAATGAAAAGGAGTTTTAAAAATGTGATGTTATGTCTAAACCATTTCATAATGTGTTTTGTGTGATTTATTGTTGACCGCAATATTCAATCAAAGTCGGAACAATGACGCGCTCGGAAAGCAGCGTGGACTAAGAAGAAACGCAAATGTCGTCAAAGAACACCAACAACGTAATACACATTGCTAGTACAAATAACGAAAGACGTAGTGTCGGCCAAAATTGTAAGTCTTCCTAAAAAAATAACTCCACCGTTAATATGTCACAGGCAAAATTATATACGTCACTATGTATCATTACACAAACCAAATGTATTGCAAACCTCATATATGATTCTTAATTGGAAACAGATTTAACACAAACTGTTAAGAAAGGTTTAAAAAGAGTTTTATTTGGAAAATGTCAATTTGAACTAGAGCAATTGTACAATCTAACGACAATAGCCTATCAGTTAAGTGATTTTCTAAAAAGGCAGTGATTTACACGTGCATTTATTAAAAATTGGAAAGTGTTAGCACGTGCATATAAACATATTGACATATTACAATTTTTAACCTCAAATTTACTCAGATAGAATCTTAGTTATATAGTTTCTGAGACAATTCTATTTACACATGTTATAGTTATTTGCCTCCAAGTGTATAGTGCGGCCATTTCATTCATACATGACAAATGATTACAAATATAATGAGATAAACTTGCCGTTAACATCTACAGGGAAGTTAGTTATGAGTTAGTTATGAATATATATTGCATATACTGCACATAACAGCACAATATATTGTCACATGGAATAGGTTACATAATAACGGAAACAAACAAAAGAATTTATCAAATATACCTGTAGTAACATATATCCGTCGCGTATAAACACCCTCGAAGGACGAGTGAAATATAATTCCGTGTTCCGTGAGAGACAAACCATCAGATAAACACAAACTCATAAACAAGAAACACTTCACTAGTTTTTCAATTAGTATGTACATCTTGAAGTTGTATACATTCATGATAATAATTACAGAGTAAAATGAAAGCTTAATATTTAACAGTGTTTGAATTTTATAAACTTGGAACTTAAAACTTGCTTATTTGATGAAACGCCTATTTATATAATTATATTCAATGGCGTTGTACAAAACATATAAACGTACATGAAACTGATAAACAATGAGAGTGATTAATACTATTAGGGAGCATTAATTAAATTACCAATAATCTAAAATTGTGTGATATAAATACAAATGCTGTCACAAACTTTATCAGTAAACAATGGCGGCACAATATTAAAACACAGGTAAAGTAAAATATTGTTATAAATTGATATAACTAGTATTAAGACAATAATTATAATGTTATTATGAGCAAAGTTTTGGGAACATAAAGATACTGTTTTTCATTAACTGAAAGGATACGTGAGAGGATATTTCTGCACTCTGGCTGTCGGATGTCGCAGCTACCGGTCACCTGTCACATAACGGACAATTCTAGGAGGTTTTAACCTTATTTGAACTATTGTGACTACAAGCCACAAATAGAATGACCAATTGTGACTACAGGACACAACTTGAAGGTTAACATGACAATGTTACTATAAACACAACTAGAGGAGCTTAGCGTGACTAAAAGACACTGCTTATACTACCACCATGTGAGTTGAAGATTTGAGAAATCAAACTCCGTCAGGACAACCATCGTACTCGTAAATTATAAAAAATAAAATAAATCTATAACGCTGAGTCTCGATTTTTTAATCACCGGTATTCAAATTAAAACAGGTTGAAACGTCTCTGAAGAGAAATGTTTTCAAATTCCTTTTAAAAATATATATTGAGACAGAGGTCCGGATGTTTGATGGTAGTTCATTCCACAGTTTCGGACCAACATCTCCGAAACTCCTGTCCATGAAGGTTTATCTCTTTGTGCGTTTAACATCATCACATCCGTCATACGAGACTGTAGATTGTAGGTTACGTGCTGGTACTTTTACTGTTACAATTTCTGTAAGGTATTTTAGCGCGTGACCAACATAACAATTATACATGAAAGGTCAGAAATTTGAATAATATCCTGGCTTTTACTGGTAGCCAGTGTAGTCTATACAAAGCATCTTTTGAACTGTCATATTTATGTTGGCCGAGTACGAATTTGGAACGCATGTTTTGGATTCGATGCATTTTGTTTATTTCGCATTGAGCTGTTCCATACAAGATGAGATCACAATATGCCAGATGTTACCAAAGACCAAACGAGTATATCTGTTGCTACTTTTGCATAGCTTGAGTCAATCATTTTATAATTTATATTACCGAATAGGTAAAACTCAATTTCTTTCGCGTTTATAACTCTGTATAATTTTATCAATTTCGGATTATGAATCTTATGAAGATTTTTATTTTTGTCAACGTACTTAGTGTTATATCGCTCTCTGATGAACAGTGATCTTTTCGTCTTGAATGTGTGACAACTTGTTTGAGTATTGTCACTTTGATAACTTGATGCTCAAAGAAATAATGATCTCTTTTAAGCTTGCTATGAAATCAAATTGCGTTATTTCAATGCCGTCCTGCTGTGTCATCCAGTGACTTATATCCATCCAATTATTGGCAGATATTAAACATTCCATAAATTCGCAACACACACACGCGCCCCGTGACTTTGACCATTCCACCATCGACTTCACATCTTGAGCGGAAACTACAACGTTCATATAAACTACCCTTCGGATAGATTCAGAAAAGTAGTACAGATTTGTGTTCGGAAAATTTGTACTGTGTAATATTAGCGTGTGTAAATTTCCCAGGTTTGGAAGTGCGTCGCGGAGAAGATCAATTGATTGAACAACCCCAAGCTTTAGGATTTTAATGTTTTTACCTGTGACGGACATCGGTTGTAAGATACAATTCTCTGATAAATGTGTTAAAACATTTATTTCACACGTGTGCATACAGGTGCAGTCTAAATTACTTATATTGGAACGTCCTCCGCATGATAAGTACTTGAGTCTTAGACCCTGTAGGTCTAATTGACCCGCGGTTTCAAGCCGCAGAAACGACAATGTATCTCTTGATTGCGAAATAATTTCCTGTACACAATATGATGATTCTTGTTGAAGCAAGAAAATATATTGTGTGTCAATGCTAACGATGTTTGATTTGTTCATATCTATTAACGTATTTAAAGCATCGTTTTCGTTCTTATTACCAACACAAAGTACTAAATGACTGAGTTTCAGTTGTAAGCAAGGCTGTTAATTTGCCACGCTTTCAATAAAGCCATGCAATACAATTCTTTGTGCAAAATAATGCGTGGAAAATCGATCTATCGTCGGGTCTGAAATAGAATGCAGCTTGCTTTCCATGTCGCATGTTATGACATCCATGATGTGGTTTGACATTCTTTCAGCAGCACACATTACACACGTGAAGATAAATAACTGACCCATGTCCAGTATAGAATCAGCATCACAATACACCGACTTAATGGCGTTCGTGATGTCTTCAATGTCCGTCTGATGCATTGCAATATACAACGATGCTAGAAACTCCTGAATAGTTTTATGTACGAACATGAATGGAACATTCTTTCGCGGGCTAAGCGCCAAAGATTTTTTCTTTGTGATAATCCCTATCTGAAGTAAGTAACCAAGTTGTGTTTTTGTCATGTGCTTTGTGATGTTTTTTTCCGCAAATACTATCGACGTTTCTTTACTTGAGTCTGTAAGTGTTTTAAACGCAAGCGCACTTGCAGTGCGAACCAGCGACCCATTAGCCCGCAGATACTCAGTTGTTTCTGTTCCAAATGTTTTTGTTATTTCCTCAAAACAAATTGCTTCAGTGTCAAATTCTTCAATTTGAAGTTTTTGCAAACCCTTGGCAATATGCGTATATAGCATATTAATGTATATAGCTCACAGTGAACCTTCCATCAATCGTCCAACGTAAAACTGATGAGCTAACTGCACACAAACAGCTGGAACTGTGATGAGATGATGAAAGTTTTGTGACATTACTTTGTCAAGGAAATCAATACATTTACATTGTATATCATTCTTAGAAATACCTTCCATCTCAGCTAAAACATTAATAACATTTTCCGCCAAGGTTTTTGGATTTATTACGCCGGAGATTTCGAACATACGCGTCAAAGTATTGCTCATGCTTAGATTGGCAAGTTTCCATGGTCGTGCGGTTATAATGTTGGTAATATTTGTTCGCTGCAAATACAGAGGCATACTTCGATCTTTAAGGCAATTGCACTCTGAGTAAAATGGCGGTGGAAAGGTTATTTCGGGATGGTGCCATTCGTTTGCAGCGTCTGTAAGAACAATACATTTACGTTGCCAGAAACTATCATTCCAAGATAGTTTGTTTCTCTGTATTGCGTCCTCGACCATCTTGCTGAAGTTACACATGGATCCGCTGTAATCACGTAACGACACAAAGAACAGAAAGGTGTACTCTCGCAGCGTGTCAAGATCTCCGAAATGTGTTGGTTTTGACGTCCCCTCGCTGGTACTGGCACTTTTCGTGATTTCTTTCTTAGCACTGGCAATAGTTTCAGAATGGGCTTCACGCCAATCAAGAACGATCTTTGTTGAAAACGTCGTTTTACCACAACCCGGATTTCCTTGGATATAAATTGTATTAACATGATTACCGTCACGATGCAGCAAATCTTTGTAACAACTCAAACAATCTGTTTCCCCCCTTGATGTTTTGTCCGTCGCCTGGCCTCTCCATAGTTCCTTGATAGACGGGGCAACGTAGATCTTTTCTAAAGGTACATCTATGTCAGGATCCAGCATCGACACTGGTACAACACACATTGCCCGGTACTGTTCGATTAACCACGACTGAATTTCTGCAAGAATAGAGTAATTGTGATATACAATAACAGGCTTCGGAAACGTTTTGACGATTATAAGTGTGGCATGAAAGCAGCAAGACATGATAAAACGTCAACGCAAAACTATAAACAGTTTATTATTGAAATATTTGACTTATTTTTGAGTTACTTATCAGTATGCTAAGCAAATTATTACACATATATGTTTATCGAGCAAAAAGTAATTTGGAATACACCAATATAATTAAATATTAAAAACGTGTATTCGCACTGACGGGGAGCCAGACATCAATATGTGCCCTGACATGGCAACCTCAAATTCAATTTCCTTAATTGTAACCAATATAATAATTATTAACATGAGTGTGGTTGAAATCGTTATCTAGTTAACTAACGGAAATTACTGTACCGTCATAAGCCCGTTACTGTTACCTTGGACAAGGTGACCTCAAAAGCAATATACCTCGTGCTTTCATTTAATGTACATATTACTTCAAGTTGAACAATAGCTGTCTAATTGTTTGTTTTCTAATTATGATTATAGCTAGATCTAATCATCGAATTTCAAAATAACCCCATAAACCTTATGCGATCTTCCGTTATCGAATAATTGCCCTCGCATAGTTTAAATATGAATATTTTAATCTCATACACATTTTAATAGCGATAGCGTCAATTTGCGAGCGATTTCTTACAACTGAATAATTTATGGTATTATTAGATAATCAGTAATTTATGTAATTATAAAATATTTGCAGTCAATCGGTACGATGATAACAATTCATGAGGTCGCTGTGGTGTAATGGATATGGTGTCAGCATAGCAACCGGGGGGTCATGGGTTCGATCTCCACTGTGGGAGCTTTCTTTAGATCTCCCCCAAAGACAACAAGTCCGGGTTCTAGGCGCCAGAAACGGATTCGAAAGCGTTTTAATAAGCCTGAGGCTTTCGATGCAGTCGAGCTAAAATTAATAGGTTTAAACTAATAATATTGATGATGATGGTGATGATGATGATGACGATGATTATTATGATGACGATGATGATACTGATGAGGATGATGATGTTGTTGTTGACGGTTGACTGACTTTCGACCGTTTATAGTAAGGTGAGCGTTTAGACATTCAACTAAATACATATAAACTACAAAACAAATCACAGTCCCTGATACATCGTCTTTTTTTTAAATTCAAGTAATTTGCTCAGATCCTTAAAGTTCTCGTCATCCTCACCCTGCCGTTGAACACGCCCCAAAAAGAAATATTGTTAAAACTGGATAAAAGATGAGCATGATAATAATGATGATTAAAATAATAATAATGATGATGATGATGATGATGATGATGATGATGATGATGATGATGATGGTGATGATGATGATGATGATGATGATTATGATGATGATGCTGATGATGAGGATGCTGTTAATGCTGCTGCTGCCGCTGCTAATGATGATGATGATGATGGTTAAAAAAAACTTATAAGGAAAACTGTCAGGTCATGTTTTTTAATGACCGGAAACCATTTTTGTTAATTTAGCTGAGGTACAAAATTTTGCCAATTGTTTTTAACAACGGAAGCACAATGTGATTTCTAGAATGTAAAAAGGTTTCTCTAAAGCCATATAAGTAATCATTTTTCGTCTCCAGGCCAAAATCTAGTTTAACAGACTGAAACCATTTTTTACACTTGGCAAAGATATTGAAAACTGTTTTGACAAAGTTTCATAAATATTGGAACAACATGTGTATTCTAGATTGGTTACACGCTTTGCTTTAAATTAATCAAGTGACCTTATTATAAACCTCAATTAATCCACTTTCGAGTTATGCCGAGATATCATTGGGACTTATCTTCTGATGTTACATGTTATTCCTATCAGCATTAAGCATTATAAGAACATTTGCAATAATGATATTTTTGCTGAGGTTGAAACTGGGTCATTAAGGATAAAAAACTAATTCTACATGTCAAAAATCTTGTAAGAACTCCTGACGTAATTTAAAGTCAAATCTAATAAAAAGAAGAACATTTGTTCTAATGATATCTAAGTCGAAATCTAAATTAGCAAGAGTTCCACGGTCGGAAACACAAGCCCCCTTCCCTTAAAACTAGTGACCACCATTTCAATAGGTGTCATCTACTGTTCAATGCCAATGCACTTGTGAAGTAACAAAGCAAACGGTCAATTCGTTGACGAGTTATTGCTCGGAAATTATTTTCACATTTATTGTGACACTGACATTGATTGTTGACCTTGTTATCCATAATTTTAATAGTGGTCAACTACTGCCCAAGGTCAATGCACGAGTGAAGTATCAAGCAAATCAGCACATTCGTTGACGAGTTTTTGATCGGAAACGCTTTTCACTCTTATTGTGACAGTGACCTTGAATTTTGACATAGTGACCCCAATGTTAAGAGTGATCCTCTACTGTCCAGTTCAATTCACGTGTAAAACATCAAGCCAAACTGTTAATTTATGGGAGAGTTATTGCTCGGAAACGATTTTCACACTTATGGGACAGTGACCTTGGCCTCAGACATAGTGATCCCAATTTCAATAGAAGTCACCTACTATCCAAGGCCAATGCACATTTAAAATATCAATCCAATCGGTCAATCCTTTGACGAGTTATTGATTCGAAACGAGCTGGTCTACCAACAGACCGACCGACAGACCGACCGACCGACATCCTGCTAACACTATACCCACTCTTCTTTTTTTTTTGGGGGGGGGGGCATAACAATGGGCATATTTTATAAATATATAATTTTCATAAAGTACTTTTATTATTCTGAAATTCAGCTTATGAGACACGTTTAGGTGCATTAGGCCTCAATAGAGCGCTATAGGGCCCTTGGTCCTTTTGTCAATGCGAGTTTTGCAGACATTAATCCATCTCGCGATTTAAACTACTGGCCTATAAGTAACGATTGCTAATTCTGTATTGATATATATTTTCTTTCCATCATTTTTGTTATCCCTTTCTATAATTCATAAATAATTCTGTTTTGCTATGCCTTTTAGCACTATGGAATGCAAAACGTATTCATGCACAATTTGTTTACCAATATCAACATTGTAAAATAAAATGTGGTTTAACTGCAATATATAACCTATGAAAATGCAGTTTAAATAAAAAAAATTATACACAAAACGTTCCTACGACAGTTTTAACAGTTTGAAGTGGAAATTATATTTCATGTGTATAAATGAATGCTTTCTTACTTTTGCATTGCAAATCGTTATCTTCGTCATCCTTCTTTGTCTTGAGCTTTCTGATTTCCCTTTCTGCCACGTCTACTTGAAATGAAATCTCCCTCGTACTTGCCTCAACCAATCCAGTGATAACGTCACTTCCGTCCATTACAGCCGATTCAATGTGCCCTTTCCCTCTTATGACATGTTCGTTCATTGCCCCCGCACCTGCCTCTATTGCAGGTATGATAGTATCACTTCCTTTCATTACGGCCGACTCAATGTGCCCTGTCCCTCTTATGACATGTTCTTTCAGTTCCCCCGCACCTGCCTCTATTGCAGATATGACAGTGTAACTTCCTTCTATTACAGCCGATTCAATGTGCATCGTCCCTCGTATGACCTGTTCTGTCAGTTCCCCCGCACAAGCCTCTATTGCAGAAATTATAGTGTCACTTCCGTCCATTACGACCGATTCTATGTGCTCTGTTTCTCTTATGACGTTTTCTTTCAGTTCCCCCGCACCTACCTCTATTACAGAAATGATAGTGTCACTTCCTTCCATTACGACCGATTCTATGTGCCCTGTCCCTGTTATGACGTGTCCAGTCAGTTCCCCCGAAACTGCCTCTATTGCAGAAAGGATAGTGTCACTTCCTTCCATTACGCCACATTCTATGTGTTATGTTCCTTTTATGACCTGTTCTTTCAGTTTACACGCACCAGCCTCTATGGCTGATATGATAGTGTATCTGTCCTCAATTACCACCGATTGTATGGCCTTATTCCCTCTGACTGAGTGTGCTTTAAGTTCACCCACACAAGCCTCTGTAATTTGCAGTTTAATTAATTAATGTCTATATTGTTAAGTTAAAGGTAATATTCATATTTAAATGATAACGCGAAGATTACAGCTTTGTAATTTGAATACGATATAATCAGGAAATACTTTTTTCTTTATTTTTAAGTTTTCGTGAAATTATAGATGATGCGAAAAGTTAAGGTGATTTATTTGCTTTAATCAATAAGACAAAGATTGTAAAAAGAGTTGAATGTTAAGTATTTTTTTCATTTTAATTATGCATATTTAAGTTGAGGTATTCAATACCATGTTTGTTCACCATAAATTAATGATGGTTTTAGAATAAACTTTCTTACATGCTCTTAGGGATCTTGATAAATAACATAAACATATGACGATGAAAATATAAAATTCGGAACAGCTTTAAGCGGTCTATTAAGCTAATATGCATCATGCCTTATAGTAAAATGCCTTTCATTTAAAAGAAAATTCAAATTGAGTAACCAAACTTGGCCTATGGTGTCATTTAAATGTGTAGAATATATGTTTGTATTTAATTCTTAAAGAGATTTATACGAATCTGGTTTACAAAATAAAGTTCACCTGATGTATACTGTATATTAAAATGAATGTTTGTATAATGTCCACTAAGTTAAACCAATTTTAAATTAATCACAAAACGTGGTAAAACTTGTTCTTTGGGGGTCATTACCCATATCTTTACATAGTACAACAGAGGACATGCTTAAAGGCTTGTAATAATTAAAGGTATTGGTCCGTATATGTTGATAAAGACCCAGAACACATATGTAGCGTTTTATTTTAGACTCTAGTTAATATAGAGATCGGAAGTTGCTGCACGCAATCATTAATCTAAATTTTCTAAGTCAACATATTGGTTATAATATTCATTGATGTGTTTAATAATGATAAGTAAATAATATTAAGACATAATAGGTTACTTCTTTTATGTATAAACAGTATTTTTGATAACAAAAATATGTTATTAAAAAATAGACAACTTGCTTAAAGTGATATTAAAATCATAAGTCCGATGCAAACTTTGAGATTGTAACGTAAATTGTTCCGGAGATACTTATCAGCCACTATTTGGAATATTGCTGATATATTTTACAGGATAATAATGCTCAATGGGTAAGTGTGGACCAGAAATAGCCCACAAGTCACCCGGGGTGACTAGAAGCCAATTCTTTTCACCTTAGGGTGACTTCAAGCCGACGCTAGTCATCCCCGGGTGACATGAAGCCGAATGTTGCGAACCGGGGGTAACATGACGCCGATGTTTGTCACCCGGGGATGACTTCAAGCCGATTCTAGTCACCTTTGAAATCAGCATAAAGTCACCCTCTGAAACAATTTTACTTTTTCAACAAAAAATATATGATTTGGTTGTTCATTGGGAGGAAAATTGTGTATAAATACTACACACACGAAAGCAGAGCTAAATGTAAAAAAAAACTAAACGAATTAATTGCGGGAGTCGTACACCGGAATTAAATGCATTTTATCTCAGATCTTTTTATTTTTATTTTTTAAATTTTATCACACATACTCTATCATTGTAAAATTCTCTTGTTTTCTATTATTATTTACATTTTGTTGTTGTTGTTGTTGTTGTTTCCGGAATAAGCCGCCTTCTGGTCGAACGCGCGCGCGTTTTTTTGACGACATCGAAAAGCGATGCGTAACCGTTTGATAAAAAAAATACACGGATGAATAGAAGCCGATTCTTGACGGCCAGGAGTGACTAGAAGCCGATTTGTGTCACCCTGGGGTGACATGAAGCCGATTCTAGTCATCCGGGGATGACACGCGCCGGTTTGAGGTGACCCCAGGTTGACGTGACTCGGCTTCTAGTCAGCCCCGGGGGACTTGTGGGCCATTTCAGGTCGACAATGACCCAATGAGCGATATTAATGAGAGCCTGGTTGAATATATCCAATAATATACAAAATGTACATGAATGCAATGTTCATATCATGATGACAAACTATAAAAATTGGCTGCAGTTATGTCAGAAGGTGGACAGTGTGTCTGTTGATGTACTAAATGTTGACGACTTGTGAAATCAATAATATAATCCGTATACCATTAAGTCCCTTTGAAATTGTAAATGGTAATTGGTTTATATTTATAATTTATTGTCAGTGTGCATGGACACAAATATGCGCCATTTTATATATACAAGTAAAAGCTCGGTTTTATAATTACAGCAAAGAACATCTTAAAAGAATTTAAATTAATCTGAGTCGTTTACGCCGAACAATAATCCTTTAACTACATTAACTTACGTCAAACCACATTTATCTATGAGTTATGCAGATATCCTACCTACGGACGTTCCATACTTGTAGTAACCACAGTACACTAGATAATGAAAATTATTTTAACAATTTAGCCTGGGTCACAATCAAATTTGTGTTACATGTATCGGAGATAACAGACCTTCGTTTAAACACCAGGACATGTATACATGAATTATTAATATTCAATGAACACATTTTGTATATCGTTGTTCAGGTTAAATCATTCTATTGCAAAATAACCGAGTGCAATCATTAGACAGTTGGAAAAAAAATTATATCCCGTGATGTTGGCAGTATATACTTGAAGATGATCAGATATTCACGGTTAGAAAGGCCAATGAAAACAAGTGATGGTGGTCATACATAATGCATATAACTGGTAAATTCTGTGTGAGATTAAGCTTGAAATTGAAAACTTCATTTATAGTGTTCGCAACTTGAATTCAAACCTTTAATAACATGTTTTAATGAGCTTCAGGCTTGAGGCTGGTTAACGACACAAGTTTTACTACACAATGTTGGATCACCTTCTAAAAGATTATCTTCTCACGTAAGTCTAGTGTATCATTCCGAAAGCTTGAGTGAAACGCGTCCACTGCACAAGTGTTTACAAATATCGCATATGCAAAACTCTATAAATTGCTGAATGATCACGAACACTCTTCAATGTGTACCCATCATTTATGTGAGTACAATCTGTACAAATGCAATTCATTTCCAATTGACTTCATATCATCACTTGTATGGTTCTCTATTATATACTTGTATATTTATGACTTCCTATATACAGTGTATCTATCAGTGATGTTCTACACTCCACACATGTTTGTGGATAATCATTTTCAGTGAAAATTTTAAATGTAAGAGTGTGATACTAACAATGCTAAGTACATTAAAGGTCTGCATGGTTAAGCAGTAGCGCTTTACATTTGCTCTTAAAGGATTTACGTTCGCATCCTGATGACGGCAAAACAATTCTTGATTATTCCAATTATGTTCGGTTATATTTAATGTAATACAATGCTGGTAAAGAAATACATATATATAAATGACATCTTTTAGTCACATTAATGAACTTGCCCCATTTAGTCAAAAGCTTAACTATATTTCATATATGCTTATGCTTACATATCTGTCTGGAATTTACTATAAACAACTTTTTCTCTTTGTATAAACAGGCAATACATACTTGATCTGGGTGTTTAAAACTTACATTAATGTTGATATAAGGTTATATAGAGAGGTTGATTTAAGGTGTCATGTCTTCTCTGACACCGGTAACGCCTATTTTATAACCAGCTGTGCATTTACTGAGTTTTACTAAGTACATACGCAATATCAACTTTATTTACCATTCCTCGATACAGCTACATAAATAATAGAAATGGTTAAATAATGTAATCGTTTATATTAGAGCTTATATCTATGTTCAGATTATAAATTGAATGCGTTGTTAACACGAACTTCTGAGAAACAGGTTATCCAGTGAACATATGTCCTATTCTATATGATGGCATATTTCTGTCATATTACAACATGACCATACGACATAACGACAAATATACTCGCCGAAACGAAGCAAAAATACTTGTGGGTATCTTTCAAAAGTTAATTGTGTTGCTATTTATCCTGTCAACATTAAAACAAATTTAGTTTTGAATCTCTGGATCGCAAAATGATATAATGTTCTGACCCAGACTACTTGGGATATCTCTCTAAGAAAAGTGACCAAAATCCCAATTGTTGAACAAGAGAGTTACTAGGCTATCACTCTCCACCCACTTCCTATCCATTGTATCCATTAACAGAGACGATATGACGCTTCACACAACCAAAAACAAAACATAGCACGTATTTTTAGTTAGCCACGGAAACTACATTTGATGATATGATTTGGGACTTTTGCATCCCTGAACACCATACTTTACTTGTATGTATCTGGACATAACCACGATTAAAGAGGAGAGCATTTAATACATTTAATTAATAACACCGACATAGCGCGTGCTTCCAGAACCAGAGAGACAACGCAAGTAAGATGCGATCGATGAACATGAGTGTAGAATTATTTCATATGCAATTAACATACTGATTCTAAGCTGTTGTTTTACAAAAAGAAGCCTGTTGCACGTGTACCCACATGTATATGTGTCTTAAGCTTAGTACATTGCACTTCTTCATATGCACACGTAAAAAATGCAAGTTAGCAACACACATTACATGTAAATGCTCGAGTCATAAAAGAGGCAATACACACGAACAGTGCAAGACGTCAGTCCTGTTACTTATCATGAAGAAGACACCTTATAGCTCTTGCACGCTAACATTATAAGGAACATTTTTAAAGTTCTCGACCGGCAATATAACTCGTCAACAATTTAATTTAAGTAAGAGATGTGTCAAATGTACGGACATGAGGTAATGCAAATATTCTTGCGAAATATAACATCTGTCGTCATTGTTTTCTGTCTGCGAAAACTAACTAGGGGATGTCTAATTGAGCTCTAATAGTAGCAAAAACATAACAATTTTCCTTCATCAAATTAAATTTACACAAATAATGTGTTCCCAAAAAATATCATAAGCAAACAGTATTATAAAACAGATTTGTCATCGGATGTAGAAAATAATTTAAATTATTAAGATTTAATTTGGTCGGTGTTACAAAATATAACAGTATATTTTTTAATGATTCAGTTTTATAATTTACTTAAGCTAAATTGCGTTTGTGGTAAAGAGGATTTATAAATCAAATAACATCATAAGTTTAATAAAGAATGATAATATCGTATATATGTTGCAGTCGGGTCATTACTGCTACTCAACATGAGAACACACTTCCAACTTATGGACATCAATTTTTTTTCCACATGCTCATTTCTTAATCAAATAAATGAATAAAACACGTGGTTATCTCTTTAAGTTAGCGCAAGCGTAGAGAATAATCCCATAAAGAGATGAATTAATCCATAAAAAACGATGGAAAAGGTTGTATTCAGTTGAAAAGCGGTGAAAAGGATTTATTCCTAAAAATGAGGGTTATTTTGTAGGGATTGTAAAGAGATTAATTTCGGAACAAAATCCCTAACCCCACTGTAGGTTACTTTAAAACTGGAAATAGAATATTTGAAAAAAACTGTGTGGAAATATGTGTCGGTTGCGTATAAAAAAAACACTCGCAGAACGAGTGATCTAGAATAAATCCGCGTTCCGTGAGATGTACTCCACCAGAGAGCAAACACGAACTCGTAAACAATAAAGGTTTCACTCGTTTTCAATTTATATATACGGCATGGAGTTGAATAAATTCATGATAATAATTGAATAGTTAAGTGAAAGCTCAGTACATGTATTTAATATTAAAGGGTCTTGTTTAAAGTTTTTGCATTTCTTAAAACTTATTCAATAATTTAATGATTTATATTAGCCCCTTGCGCTTTTAAAAAAAAGAATACAAATCACAATTATTCATTTTTTCGCGTTAATAACAATGTACAGTTTTATCAATTTTTAATTACGACTCAATTGTAAATTTTCAATTTTCTCAACGTCCTTAGTGTTTAGTCGCTCGCTGATGATCAGTGTTATTTTCGTCTTGAATCTGTGACAACCTGTTTGATTATTGTCACCTGGATAAAATGGTGTTCCAGGAAATCAATATTTGATAGAAATAAATAATCCTGTTTTATTGTTTGAATTCACATTTCGTCATATCAATGCCGTTCAACATCTTCATTAAATATCAGTCTCGTCGGAAGATATGGCACACTGACACAATTTGCAACACACACACGCATCACGTGACTTTGACCATTACACTATCGACTTAACATCTTGAGCGGAACACTCCAGTTTATATACACTACATGTCTGATCGATTCAGGAAGGACGTAGAGCTGTGAAATCGCAAGTTGTGTGATGTTTAATATAAGCGTGGAAGAGCTGCATATAGCAGGTCGATTGATTAAACACCCCCGAAATTAAGAATTCTAATGTGTGCACAAGAGACGGGCATCGAGTGTAAGATGCTCTCATCTGATAATTGTATTATACAATATATCTCACACGCACGCATGTAGGAGCAGTCTAAATTACTAATCTAGGAATTTCCTACACGTGATTAGTACTTGAGTTATAGACCATGTTGGTAAAATGGAACTGTGCCTGTATTGATTGATTGTAATATGCAACGGTGCTAAAATTTCCTGAATTGTTTTGTGTACGAACATGTATGGAACAATCTTTCCACAGCTAAGCGCCAACGATTTTTTCTTTGTGATAATTTCTGTCTGAAGTTAGTTATCACGTGTTGTTGTCGTCATGTGCTTTGTGATTGTATTTTCCGCAAAGACTAGCGACGATTGTTCACTAGAGTCGAGGAGTGTTTTAAACGCAAATGCACTTGCAGAGCGAACCGGCGACCCATTAACCTGCAGGTACTCGGTGGTTTATGTTCCAAATGGGTTATTTATTTTTCTTAGACAAATGTCTTCAGTGTCAAAGTCTTCAACTTGAATTTTTTTTCAATCCCTTGGCAATCTACATATCAAGCATATTAATGTATATAGCACACAGTGAATCTTCCATCAATCGTCAAACGTATAACTGATGAACTAACTGCACACAAATAGCTGGTGCTACAACGCTATTTTGCAATGCGTGTCTCCGTTTTTGAAAGAAATCAATCTATTTGTTTCGTTGATCCTATTTAAATATCCTGTCCTCAGCTAAAAGATGAATGCCATTTTCCACCACGGTTAAGTGGTTCGTAACGACGGAAATGTTGAACATACGCGTCACAGTATCGCTCATGCTGCGGTTGGCAAGTTTCCGTTGTCGTACGGTTATAATGTTTCGCTGAAAATATAGTGGCATGTCTCGGTCTTTACGGCACTTGCAAGTAGAGTCGCATGGCGGAGGAAAGGATATTTCGGTGTTGTACCATTTGTCTGCAGTGTCTGTCTGAACTATACATTTATGTTCTCAGACGCTCTAATCCTATCTAGTTTGTTTCTTTTTATGGCAGTCTCGACCATCTTGCTGACTTTACATATGGTTCTACTGTAATCACGTAATGACCAAAACAAACAAATTGTGTACAGTCAAGATCGCTGAAAAGTGTTTGTTTTGACGTCTGCTTGCTGGTAGTGACCATTGGCGTGATATTGTTCTTAATGCTGCCACTATTTTTTGATTGGGCTTTACACAAATCAACAACCAGGTTTGTTAAAAACGTCGTTTTACCACAACCCGGATCACCGAGGATACAAATTGTATTACGCCGATTGCCCTCAAGAGACAGCAACTCGTTGTAGCAACTCAAATTTGTTTTCCGACTTGATGTTTTGTGTGTCACCTGGCTTCTCCTTAGTTCCTTGATGGAGAAGGAAACGTAGATCCGTTCTAAAGGTACATATATGTTAGGATCCAGCATTGACACCGGTACAACACACAGTTTGCGGTACTGTTCGCTTATCCGAGCCTTAATTTTTACAAACAAAAAGGAAAATGAAGTGCATAATGGTACATTAAGTCATTATATTTGTTCGCAAGTTCAGAAGTGTTTTATGCAACATGTCTTTTTTCATTCTTATGAATTTCATCAGATGTTCTCTCGATATTCTCAATGTAACGAAAAAAGTAAAGACGAATCTTTAAGCTCGGAATTCGATAAAATGGCAAATTAAGTATTGTATATTAACTGTTATTAATAAGTAACATTCAAACATTAGGAGTGTTACAAAACTTATTTGGACTAATTAATACATGTACCATGATCAAGAATATGTTATTCAAACAATCATTATAACCCCTTCGAGTAAAATGTATTGACACAAGTAATGAAATACGTTCAGATACATTTATCTTACATAACTCAACTGGCCTAAACACACTATGTTAAATACATGTTATTGATAAAGGATATGATGTAACATAATTATATATAATTACACGTGTTTGATATCGAATTGTTTTTTAATTAATTCATGTTATCCTTTTTCTTATAGTTTTAATTTGTCAAATTCACTTACTTGTAAATTGGTGTCAAAAAAAATCTAACGTTAGAAATGCCTTGCTATTCGATTGAGAGCGAGATGATAATAATCGTCATTGTGTTGTTGTTTAAATTTTACTTTTTGTATAGTTATACAATAAATTATATGGGTTTTTGCACTTAAATGTATCTAAATGCCAAGTTTTACATGTAATTCTTTGCAGATTGTATACAGATTTCATAAGCCAAATTTAAATAACGATAAAAGCCGATCAAAGAAAATAATAAGTCTAAGAATTTCGAAAGAAGATCATATAGAAGGAGGTGCAGTTGATAAAACACAATAAATTATATTATATTTATATTTATATTATAGATGGGTGTCAATTGTTGGTGTGGAGGCTTTAATCCGAACGCCGTGAAAAGGCCGGATTCCGAATGTAACAAACCATGTTATTGGGACAGCAGTAAGACATGCGGAGGAGACGATAGGATGAGCGTCTTCAACATTAGAAGTAACATTTTGAAATTGTGTTATACGTCTTCAGTATCAGGGGTAACAGTTTGCACTTTGAGTATACGCCCCTTAGCTACGACGCAGTGGGTGTGTATCAAAATCACCATGGCCGGCATTCGGCTGTCTTTCTCTGTGTCTGTCTGTAAACACAACTTTATTCGACGAAACACTCCTACCCGTTTTCGGTTCGTTATGACATGAAGTTATGCCTGCTTGAAGAAGTACTATTGCACTAAATATATCATTAAAACCCTCATCAATTGTTTTTTATCATATCAAGAGGCACATATGCAAAAAGTTAAACCTCCGTTTCAAATCAGAATTTTCTGTAAAATGATTTTTAAAACTTGCTTCACAATATATCATACGGTGACAGGGTGTTCGTCACGTCTCTGACATGCTTTGACTTCATCAGTCCTGCACCCTTAGTTATTAACTAAAGAGGTAACATGTTGTACAATATCAATTCTCTATCGTCAATTATTGCCATATTTTCTCCCTTTTGGGGGTATTAGTTAAAATGGAAGCAAACGGTTCAATTGTTAAAATCATCAGGTACACATATGTTCTCATAGTATTCCCTTTCCTCATATCTGTGTGTAAAGCAGCAAGGATAGCATTATGTACAACTCTCGAACCCGTTCTAGGTTCAGATTAACTATTTTCTGAGTGAAAAAATAACAATGAAGAACGTTTGAACAGTGATTTTAACAGTATCATATTCAGATTCAAAAGTTCTGGTTTTATATTTATGTATATTCATACACACAGACACAATTTTGATATGTATTTGTCTACGTAGATGTGTGTAGGTCATAACATTCCAAATTATTACAAAGCTTGAACAAGAATCTGAGTAACGTTGTAACATGTGTATGGTATTAATACATTAACACACTATTCTTCCCGCAAATTTCTTATTGATAAACTTAAATAAAGATCGCATTTTAAAATTAGCGTGACTTGTTTAGTCAACTAAAAAATATTCGCGACGATTGTTATATGTTATTATTTTTAGCATACCAGGGTGAGCCTTTCTTACCTCCTTTTGTCTGTCGTCGTCGTGAGTCGTCTGTAAACTTAAAAAAAGTATCAAAGCTTATCATTTCACCCGAAACATATTGCAATTATCAGATGCAAATATTAATCGTCCATTGACATTATCCACTCATTCATCGCATAGTCTGAAATAAAGTAAGGAATTAAATTGTAATCAACAAATATTATAAACTTTTTATAACTGCGATTGTACATTAGAATGGACCGGTGCCAATTTACAGAGGATTGAGTGATTGGAGTCATTTCAATGATACAAATATAAGCGGTTGATAGTTCGGACGAATTGTTTTGAAGAAAGTTGTGTGAGGTACAAATACGTTAATATTATATAGTCTATTCAGAGTAGAAAATATCTAGAGAAAGATTTTACCTGTTACAAACATGCAAGTTGTTATGATGGTTATTTGGGATGATAGGGGACCAATATTTGAGGTCAACAGGTCAAAAATTCATAAGGCTCGTCACATGCAATTCGATTTTATTTTGTTCAGGTTTAAACGTTATTTCGGGTGTGTAAATACTCAGTTATTTTTTATCTGTTACAAGCTACCCCAGAAGTGAAATTTTAATCTAAACGATCACAATATTAAAGGCGGTCTTTCGGGTTTTGATTATTTTGTTCATGGATTGAAGTTTTTGCCTGTATTATAAACAGATGGGCCACAACTAGTTGTTTTCAGGCATGCACATGACATGACAGTCGAAAACATTTGAAAGCCTTATCGTTTTCCGTATGAAAAGGTCTGGGGGTTTTCAAGCAGGAAAACATGCTTAAAGATTCTATATTAATTAAATAACGCATGGTTGAAATACAACATCGATGCAATTACAATAGCATGTATTAACTGTACTCACACATATATTATAATATTCTTTAATATTTTTCCCCAAAATAAGAAGTTCAGAGTTCAATATTCATCATTTCTACCTTATAGGCACATGTATTTAGGAACAAAACAGATAAGAGGTACGTTGCTCATGTTTCTTGTATTATTATTTGTCAGAGTGCCCTGACAGCTTTCCACTACATCGGATGCTTCGAGGACAATGTGGACTTCCGTATTATGACTGTTCAGAATAATAGCGCGCCTTTTACCAATCCAGAGCTGTGCGCGACTCTCTGCTATTATAGCGACTACGAATATAGCGGAACAACGATCAGTAAACAAGAGGGGTCAACACTACGATCAAGCATTTGTTTTCTTCAAGCAGAGTAACAAGAATTATTGTTCCCTTCATATAATATTGTGTTCTTTGAAATAGGCTCCATTTATATCAGTAAAACTCATTAGGCAAAACAGTGCACTGTTTGCACGAATAAATATATCGCAATGTCTAAATAGAGTTATTTCTCGCGATAGTTGTTTTATCGTATCGTATTAAAAGCTCGTATTATCTTCCAAAAGGCCCATAAACCAAGCTACGTTAAGGTAAGATGACATTTTAAAATATTTTGAATTCATATAATAATGATTTACTTGTATATTGATGGAGATTAATTGTTGCAAGATAGATAGAAAGATTTATTTCGGCATAGCAAGCATATACACAGTTCACAACATAACATAGAATAAAATAATAAGCAATTATTAAAAACTATATCATATACAATAAACTATGACATGCTCACCAAACCAATGATAACACAAAAAGAGCAAGCCCTTATTTCCATTGTGGTCCTTATTATTGGTGGCATGACAAAAAGAGGCAGACCTTAAACATAACTATGTTGGCTCCGTTAAAAGAATACATTTAATACATTTACACAAACAGAGTAAATTTTTGTAATTTATAATGTTACATGAGTACGGATTATGATTTATAATAATTCGTATATAATTCAAAACTAATAAAATTTGAATTTGTATTTATAGTATCATATATTGAACATTATGTGTAAGTTTTACATTTTGTTTAGTTATACACTCGATGATATGGTTTGTTGCACTTCCATGTATCTTAATGCAACGTGAAAATCCATTTCAGATTGTACACTGATTTCATACTAGTCAAACCCAATGTATATGAGTTCAAGGCTGTTTGGCATTCTTTTTGCTATAGTATGACACATGTATTTTAAGATTATAATTTTTATATATTATGTGTACAAATTTAAATTACGATAAAAGCCGATAAAACAAAATTATAAGTCTTAGAATAGTAAGAAAAGAAGAAGGTACAGTTGATAAAACAAAATAAATTCTGAATAGTATTTATATTTGTGTTATGGTCGGGCAGCAGTTGTTGGTGTGGAAGCATAAATCCGGAAGCTGTGAGAAGACCGGATTCCGAATGAAACATACCATGTGATAGGGACAAAAGCAAGACATGCGGAGGAGACCGTAGGATGAGCGTCTTAAACATAGGAAGAAGTAAGATTGTGTACTTTTGTTATACGTGTTCAGGTACAGGGGTAACATTTTGCACTTTAATTATACGCCCCTCAGCTACGACGTCGTGGGTGTGTACCAGTATCAGAATCGCCGTCTTTTGTCTGTTTGCCTCTGTGTTTGTCTCTGTTACTGTCTGTAAACACACATTTATCCGACAAAACACTCATACCCGTTTTCGGTTCGTTATGACATGAAGTTATGCCTGCTTGAAGACGTATTCTTGCATTAAATAAATTCAACCATTTTTCCTTATTATATGAAGAGGCGTATTTGCAATTAGTTAAGTAAGCCTTTCAAATCAGAATGTTCTGTAAAATAATTTTAAAAACTTGCTACACAATATGTCATACGGTGTCAGGGTGTTCGTCAAGTCTTTGCCAAGCTCTAATTTAATCACTCGTACAACCTAAGTTATTAACTAAAGAAGACACCTGTTGTACAATATCAATTCTTACTCTTTAAGTAATGTCATTTGTTTTTCCCTTTTTTGTGTTTTAGTTGAAATAGTAGCAAATGGTTCAACTATAAAAATAATCAGGTGCTCAGATGTTCGCAAGATTTTCCCTTTCCTCATATCTGTGTTTGCAGCAGCAATGATAGCATTTTGTACAACTCTCAAACCCGTTCTAGGTTCAGATTAATGAAACGACTATTTAATGCGTGAACTCAAACAAGGGCTTACATTCGAGCAGTGATTTTAACAACATCATGTCCAAATTCTAAAGGTCTTCTTTAATATATCTGTATTTCATACACACAGAACCAGTTTTGATATACATTTGTATATATCTAACGATGCTTTTCATTTTATGATTTTTCGACTTATGTTTATATTATATGTTTCGGATGTATTTCAAACAATTAACAAAATAATGAATGACGTAATTAAACAGGGACCTATGTTGTATAGGTCCCTGAATTAAACGATTGTTCTAAATTAATTTGAAATCATGACTCTTAGCCAATCAGCAATCCCTTCTCCTGCTGGCAAGCTGTCGGGAGAATAGCAACGTCATCAATGGCAATGTCTCCGAAATAACTGTTGCCAACTACCGCCTCAATAATGACCTACGAATACAAAAGTCGTAAAACATTTACTGTTGGTTAATGAATTAGTCTATTTCTGGATATTATAGTGACATGAGATCAACTGTTAATGTATGTATTCAGAAAAACATTCTATGGTTTATCTTTTTCTTTAAGTAGGTTCATAATTGTTCC
>NC_068361.1:2608036-2633036 GCF_020536995.1 Dreissena polymorpha | reverse complement strand
TTTAATTTAATTTGAATTATACAATGTTCATGTAGTTAAACTATTTTGTGTTCTAAACGTTCACATACTGTGAGAAATATTTACATATTTATGTTTAAAAATATGATATTTGTGTTACATAATAGTCAACATGGGACAAAATTAACACTAGGTGAAGATATAACGATTAAATACAATGTATATCGCAAATATTGCATGACAATATGTTTCAAAGAGCTATTGGAATAGTAATTTGTAAAAATATGTAAAACCAAATTAAGGCTTACTCAGCACAATAGCGCATGGTTTACATCTACGAGACACTACATTATGCCACATGTCACTGAATGATAATGATCATGAATATATGTTTCACAAAAGGCATTTTATATTGACGAAGTGTATTGTCTACCAAGCAAAAAGGGATTACCTGTATTACACAAAGGGTCCTTGCTAAAATCGTATCCAGGCTTACAGCCGTGTGAGCAATGTCCGTTCTCAGTATTGCAAGTTTCGTTGTTACGGCAATTCCCGGTGCAGAGGTAAGAGCAGTTTTCACCGTAGGATCCGACGCACGCTGAAAAATATGTGTGTAATATTAGTGCTGTCATATGCATACATGTCTTGATACAGTAGTTGTGTGGTTTTATGTAAGAAGACGCATTCTGTTTACACCTCTTAAGTACTGGTCTTATGTATACTGCAATACTATCCTCGTTAAGCTTCTTATATAAAACCAAAATAAAACCACTTAAATACATATCAACAACATTTTTATGTTCCGCATTTCAATCTGTCAGTTAATCACTCTGATTTTAGACTCCCTATATGTTTAAATATATTGTGTGATTATTTGAAAGCAAGACACAAGCGGTATGAACTGGAGGTAAGTAATTTTGGTGTAGTAAATGTGCGCGCAAAGTTGTTATCTAAATTTAACGTTGTTTTAATTCATTGTTAATTATTCAAGTTAAATGTGTGTTTTCCCGCAGACTGTTTATGTACTTTGTGAACACAGTAATCATTCACAAATTGAAATTCCAAGTTGATCAAGTTTACTTTACTGTACGCGTTAAATCCAATGTTTAAAGCTACATAAAGATAATACGCAACGTATTGCGGACTTAAAATGCATGCCATTAAGTCAGTTTATATGATTATATTTCAATGGCACTTCTTCGAAAAATGATTTTTTGTTATTTGTATTGTTTATTATTGGAAACTCGTTCTTTATTTGTATAAAGTAACGATTGGTATATCAATGTTGAGTAAATGTCAGCGCACTTGTAAAACAGTATAAAGAAAGATTTAAATTGTTGACTGTTGTTTTTCGTAAATGTAAGCGTTGCAATATTATACATATATATATAGAATACATTAATTGTATGAGGTAGTGGTGTATTAGGATGGCACGGTGTTATATTGTGTTCTTTACCCATACGGATCTGAGATAAAATCCTCCTCGGTTCTTTTTTTCAGCAAGTTTGGTATCACATTAAATAAAATAAAATCGTATATTTCCAGACTTTAACAAACAACAACGAGTCAAGCATTTAAATACATGTAAATGTTGATAATATTTACATATTTTTACGGTTTAACAAATCAATTTCACTGACATGACTGAATAATCCATTTTCTGAATCTATGTTATAGAGTAGGTAGTCGCGCAAAAACATGTGTGAACGCGAATATCGGGAATAGAGGGTGACTTAACAGAAGACAAAGACGATGCTATGTGTTTACCATTCCATCAAAGAAAATGAGCTTTAATGTAAAATGATTTGCATACGAATGGAAATTTCCGAGGGGTAGAATCACATAATGTAATATTCGTTGTTCCTTTAATTATAATATTAAATGTCTGTTACACTGCCTTGCATTTTCACACATATAAGCGACCATTGTGGGACTACAACGTGCCTATCAAAGTGGCGATGTTATCTTTCCGATGGGCCGTTACATCTTAACCATTCGCCTCTATAATTATGTTTATTTTCTTTTTTAAGCGTTTTGATGGAATGAAATTGCATCACTATTCGATGCTCACTATAGTATTTATTACAATGTCAGTATGGCATTTAAGAGCAAACAACTATTTAATCGTCAGTATGAAAATCACATATTAACCATGATTCAGTAAGAATACTCTAATTTTAAGCAATTATTCAGTACATACAGTTAATTGGTGAGGACGTTTAATAATGTCGAATGATGAAGACGATTTAAACCTCAGTATGATTCGAAAGAGTTAATAATTATAGTATAATATATTTTAACTGATATATGTCACATTTATGATTAATTAATGTTTTGTTTGGTTGCTCGATAGTTTCTGCTTATAGTTCAGTGATCAAGATCAATATCGAAGATACATTTTACCCTTTGTTTTGTTAAAGTCTTGATTAAAATAAGATATATTTAAAAAGTTGGTTTCGAATAAACACTTAAGTTCGCTGTTTATGCATACTCCAAAACCTTAATATGATAATGAATACTTACAGATGAAAGTTAAACTGAAGGCATTACATATTAAACACATTGTTTATAACAACATTTTAGAGGGGCCAAGTGTCACAGTTACTGCTTAGTTGCAATAATTCAACTCTAAGCTTTATAGCCCAATGGGCTGCTTATAGTTGCAATGCGCTCTCTCTTGTCCATGGGTGCACAATGTAATCAACAATACAAGGGTTAAGGAACACTGAAACTGCAAGAACTTATTAAAGTTTACCGATCTATACCACACATCCAAATGGTACCATTAAAGCAAGAAATAATTGATTTTATTGACTTAGGTTTTGTTTTGTACGCTGTATCCGCCATATTGGAAAATTGACCCAATATTGGTTAGGTTGCAGTACACCAATATTTTGCACGTCGGGTTATGTGCTCCAGCCTATCAAGTCGATAACGTTGTGGTATTCGATACAGAATACACTGTTTCAAATTTAAACAAAAACATATCAGCGAGAAAAGTGTGTTGAAACATCGTCGTGTTTTTATAGGGTGCATGCAAAGGATAACATCCGTAGGTTGTCATTCAGGTAAAATTAACATGTTTATGAAGTTTATTCATTATTTTCCTCGATTTGTCTCGAACGACGTCCGTTTAGTGAAGCGCACGGATTCGCTGCGCTGAACTGCACCCATTTTATGAAGGGGTGCATATGGACTGCCAGAGCCGCCATAGCAAAAATTATCAAAGGCTCTGGGAGTCCGTTTATACGGACTAAGTTACTGCTATATGCATGGTGTAAGGCCTACATTAAATAATACAGTGTGACGCTGAAGAGTACGGTAACACGTTTTACCTGTTAGTCCCCATTCGAGCATTATAAACGTGGATCGATTGCCAAACAGAAACTCATTGCGAAAACGTCTTTACAAACCAACGCGATCATTTATATGTTCGGCCCCGTCGTGACAGAACACAATCTTCCCGACACTGCGCCATGAAACAAAATTTAAATCACACATTGAAAATTATATAGAAAATGATACATTTTATAAACATTAAAACTAAGTCATGTAAAGTTCTTGTTGCAGTTCGTCACCCCTCTACCAACCCGTGACTTTGCATAATGAATCATGGCGGCTGTCGTTGTAGTTGAGCTTGTATGATGCCTTAATGCCCTGTGCGATATTTTGTCGCGATATGCTCTAAGAAAGAGTATCTGTATGCGAATAATATACATTATATTTCTGGTTTTTGTTTGTATAAACAAGATACTATATGTATGTCTTATTATTGCTTGGAGGGGGACTTTCGCTTTGTTATACAGATCGCATATTAAAAGTGCGGCCGCTCGGCTATTTGGCTGAGGAGTAAGAGAAGAACGATATTTCACCTTTATCGCAACTTGCTGAAGTCCATCCAGGTAAGCAAGCACTGCAATCGCCTGTCGCATAATCGCACGTGTCCTTACAATGACATGATCGTGAACAAGCATCTCCGTATGTGCCTTTTAAACAATCTGGAAAAGGTTCGTTTTTGTGAATAATTCTCACAAAGTTATACCTATACTGCTATGAATCATGAATGTACAAGTTTCGTTGATTGACTACTTTCAGTGACCTTTTGCATGTTTATGCGTAATAGTTACCTTTGACTAATAACATGCTAAAACATTTTATCAAATAATTGTAATTATATATATATATATATATATATATATATATATATATATATATATATATATATATATATATATATATATATATATATATATATATATATATATATATATATTATGTATTTAAAATGCATCAAAAAAGTATACACAGCTGTCTCTAATAACCCACGGGTGCTCTTCATGTAGTTTGCAATTAGTTTTTGAACATTTTGCACCACATCTCCAAAGTATACTAAATAATTCACACAATGCATTTGAATATAAAAGCGTTTTTCTTTTATTCCAAAATTTAAATTAAAGAATGTCGATAATCTTGGTAAATAAGGTCAGACGTTTGATTATGAACAATATTTTTAGAAAAATTACGAGCGGTACTTTTCACCACATAATAACACAAACACTTCGTTACACATGCAACGGGTAGTATACCCTATTTGGAAACCACGGAGCGAATGAAAATATCAAATGGGAAACCAGGGACCGATACAAACATTTCCCTAGGGAAACACACGCGCATAATTTAAAGTATCTTTGTAAATTCTTCTTGCTCAATCCTTTCGAATCAGACATATTCGATGATAGATTTCATCTGAATAAAGGATACCTGTTCCGTACACATTTAACAGCCATATAAAATGAACAAGTATACTGGTTGTATGTGCATATATAATCAAACTTTTTAAATTAACATTGGTACAATGATACCTTAACTCAAACCAATTGGCTAATCGCGATGGTCAACGACAAATGTAAAGTTATAGATTGCACCGGAAAGTTGATAAAAATGTATCATTTAAATGTTAGTTTTATAACATACATATTTGCTTATGATCATACGTACCACCTGCGTACACGTCAACTTGGCAAACAGTTAGGATGGTGTCAACGGTTGTACGTGCATGTTTTATGTTGATGATTCTAGCTAGTCTAGGCCCGTCAAACAAAACTATTTGTTGCATTGAAATCGTTAATATATTTTCTGGCGTTCCGTTTCGTGATTCACCCAAAGATGTATTGCTTATGCGCAGTTCAATATTTGTACTTTGGGAGGAGAGTATATCTACAAAAACAAACAAACACAAGTTTGTATTGTAAATGTGTACGAGACTATACTTGCAAATATTGTCTTTAGAGTGCACGAACAAATTATGCGTCGGGCGACTGGGCAAGCACATACCAACCTGTTCGTCCAAACACTTTAATCTGTTTCAGTAATTTTAAACTTCCTAAGTCAAGTTCCCACCACGGATCCGTTTCAAATGTTGTCGCGCTGCAAGCCTGGCAAAGCAACTGATCATTGAACCCTGCGTTCGTAAAGGTCTCAGCATTTATAGCATTATGCGCAAAACAGGTGCTATACGTAGATGACTGAGACGTTAAGTTGACATCTTAAAACAAAAAATGCCAGATTGTATTAAGTATGAAATAAGAGTTGACGAAGATTCCAATTAATTAGAAGGAGGGAAAATATCTCAAAGAGGATAGGAGAATAATATCAAATTTTGCTGAATACAGTGTAAAATATCGTAAATAATTATTATCAGTACACGTGCCTTAGTTTAAATCTGTTGATAGAAAATAAAATACCGATTATGTAGAGATGAACAAGACAATTTGTTAGAAAACAAAAATCGCAAGTATCTTTGTGTAGATGCTTAGAATCGAAACGTAAAATCAAATTTATACATAACACATAATATTTTTTCTTATCAATTGACTAGTGGAATTCTAATAAAGTTTTACCTGGTTGAAATATTTCCACTTCGCATATCACCATAAATCCTACACCAGTGCTGCTGATAACAATCGACTGTACGTCCTGAAGTGCTTTTGAAGCGCTCAGTATAAAAGTTTTATTGGTTGCAGATATAGGATACGATTGCTCAGTTGAGGCGGTACTTTTGACAGCTAGATTGAGGTTGCGGAAATGATCCTCTGAAAAACAACTTTATTACATGTTTAAATGAACATCCAAATTCATTTACATCTGGATATAATTAAGATAAGGTTTATTTAAAAAAATGGATTTTCATGAAAATAATGACATAATAAAATACGTGTTTACCAAAACCGGTTTCAGATCGTGCATGCAACACGATGTGACTAAAATGGTAAGGTGTTTTTAAATCAATTGTTAGAGTTGCGGGCCGATTAAAACCAGCACAGCAGTTGCACTCGTCTGGTGAACCCTTTAAGCCGTCTATTGCATTGTGGGGATCATAGTTGTGGTTCATAAAGACTACAATTGTGCCACTATAAGTAACGCGAGCAGGTGTCCCCCTCCGATTTAAGTACTGTAGAAGTTCACGTCCTGAATAACAATGTTCAACTGTATGTAAATATATTTGCACATTCGGTATTGCAATATAGAAGATAAAATGGAATGACATACTAACTTATACATACACTATATAAAAAATATAGTATCATAATAAATTAATATAATGTGTTAATAATAAGAACATATTATAACAACATTACATAATAAATACATAAATAATTCTTTATGATAATAGCAAAATACAAATTGTTTCAAAAATACTTACCTTCACATATCCAAGTTTGGTTGAATGTAAAAAGTGTTAGAAATGTCCAGACATATATAGTGATCATTTTTGTTTATTCCAAATTAACAGATCTGAAATAAAATGTGCAAATGCGTATTTATATTGTTTGCAGCAGCTATATTTGCTCATCAAAATCAAGGTATATGCTGTTTGTATTTGCTTAATCGAATGTTTATAAGTTTTCGTTTTGGTTTTCACTATTATTTAGTCAATTTAAATGATTATGGTATCTAACCAAACCTTATACTCGCTGCTGCTAAGAGCATCGTACAACTAAAACACTATTCAAGATAAATCGGGTACACATTATATTATATCCACACAGCACAAGATAAGCTGCAGTATTATCGCATGGGAACACATGATGAAACTCATAAAAGGATACAAAGCTTACCAACCCTAAAATGTGCTATTGCTAACTACCTCTGAAGACTGAATTACAATAACATTGCATATCATTATGAACGGGATATGTTATACTACATTGTAATATACAAAGGCAACGTTTTTTCTCCTGTAAATCATAAGACAGTTTGGAATTCGTGCAAAGCAAAACAAATATGGATGACAAAGAAAAATTGTTATATTTCAGTCGCCATTGTTTATTAAAAACATATACAATGTTTTCTATCAGTTTACAATTTATAAATATGGAATTATGTAACATTTATTTACACGTAGAAATGGATGTAAATGCAGACGTATTGTTTACTTAACTTGTAATAAATAAGAAATTTGAATAAACGCATACATGAAACGTATTTGTTTAGTTGCTGATAAACAACACAAATGTAATAATTACTATATCGTCTTATATTTGACATTTCATACCAGAATAAACACGGACCAACACAGCACCTGCACGAACAATCGCGGAAATAAACGACAACGCCACGGAAGCAATACGGAACACTCACGATCTGCGACGGACCGACAGTAACTTGTATTCAAGCATGTTAATTTTCGGTGATTTCATTATTCTCCAACCGCGAAGGTGAAATTTGGTATTCATAGCTTATACGTAAAGTATGTCCCCAAATTTGAACCATATTGTCAAAGTGAGCTTTCATCCACTAGCGATGAAAAACAGCCGCGACAAGAAGAACAAAGCTCGACAAAGTAGATATACAACCATTAGCACATAAAAACTGTCGCTTAAAGGAAAAGAAGAAGTCCCAGTTCCTTTCAGGGAAAGAAAAGGTCATCATGACCGTATTGATCAAGGAAAACCCTATGTTGAACACGAAGAGAATTGTTGCTACTTCCGCAAGAATGAATTTGTAGTCGGTATCGACCAAAGCCATGAAGATTAGAAAATGTCAATAGTTGTAGTACAAGAAGCTGAACCGAAGACATCGTACGGCGATTGTCCTAACGTCCAGTGCACACGCACAGTTGTGTAACTGGAATCGGTCGCCGAACTGCTTGACGATGCTCCTCCACTCATCTGGCGTTTTAGGACAGGGCATTGGGTCCTAGATCATTCTGCAAGTATCGTATTGCACACCTGATGGATGAACTTGCATACGATGCTGAGTGCGACCCGAAAGTCATACATTAGAGTGAAATTCCTGTCTATATTTTATTTGCCGAAATGTTTCTGGAAACGTAATGCCAGCCGTCAGATGCTTCTTGTTTTACTTCTTTCGATTGATTCCTTGCTCAATGCGTGTTAGTATCTCTTGGTATATTTGGTAGCCCAAATCTATTTCGCTTTTCATTTTTTCTGTCGAACCTTCGCTTTTGTACTTAAAATACGATTTTCATCCCGAGCGTTTTGCTGTTGAACTGGCATCTTATTAACATCAGCATGTCGTCAATTGTCATCTCAGCGCCCATGTTGCATCGTCGGTAAAACAGAATACAACGTACAACTGCCGCCATGGTCCTTGATGGACAAGGGTCTAACCTTTGATCTCGGACTGTCAAGGACGCTCAATAACGACTATGGTATGAATACAGCTGTCCAAGGACCCAATCAATACGGCAGTTACACAGACCACCTCAGATGCTGCCATCTTTTCGGATCTTCACGGATCTACACGGCAGTTGTGAATGCAACCCCCCCCTAAGGATATTCCTAGTCAACCGAGAACCTACGCGGATCCACACGGCGACTACACGGTTCACATTACGGATCATCCCGGATAAGATCCAGCATCTATATGGGGCACAAAGTCCCAGTCCCCAATATAAACATGGATGTATATGGCAGTGCCGGACCGTCCCTGATCGATCCGAGACAATCCGTGGACTTTTGGAATGTGTGAGCGTCGACGGTCTTCCAAAGACCATTCCTTCGGTCACAACACGGCGTCCACTCCGTAATCGGTCAATCTTTATGAATGATTTGGAAGAAAGCTTTGAAACCCCCATCAACAGTCCGTAGTTGCATATATTTTCGGAATATGACATGTTTTTTTTCAGAGAAAGGATTTATGAGCCACTTCTTAAAGTCAATTGCGTCGTCCACAGCAATCTAAAACGGATTTGGTTTATTGTCGTTCAATAATGGTCCATTATCGAGCAGTCCCAACACTCCCATATCGATGGTTTCCGTTAGTTCACTGGTGTTGAACACCTGAGCATCACCGGCTGACCCATCTATGCATACTCCCGCCAAAATTAACTCGGCATTGACCAAGTTTATGAACATTTTGTAATTGCACCGCTTGCATCCTTCATGATTCGGAATCAGGAATCTGTTCTCGGACTGTCAAGGACTTACGCAAAAAACAAAGGCATAACAACAGTTTTGCCCGGACCCATCATGGCAGTTGACGGGACATCCCGAAAGCTGCCATCTTCGCGAAATGTAAAAGTCCACAACTGCCGTGTCGGCCTATCCGGACGTTCCAGGACCTGCAGGGATCGACACGGAGCTACGTAGTGGCTACACGGTTCACGTGCCGAATCGTGTCGCATATGTTTCTTGTAAATCTGCCATCTATATGAGTCTGATGCTTAACACGTATACATATCGGGTAAGCATGTATTAAGTTAATGACTTCATAATATAACAAATGTGAAATTATGTTACAAAACATGACTGACATTTTCAAATTTGAGCGTACAGTTCTCCACCTTTTACGATAGAGAAAGTTGAAAGCTGCAAAATACAAGAACAATTAAGCATTGTATAATTCTCAAATAGTTCCGTGAAAACAGTAAAATTTGCATTTAACCGATTGAAATATATAATAACGTAACGTTTACATTCGGATATTTCTCTGTTATGATTTTATGACAGTGACATATACCGTGACGTAGGGGGTACATTTTAAATATTTATATCGGCGAACGCACTGAGTCGCTTTAATATCTTGCGTCACTCAGAAGTATGGCTTTGCTCAGTACATTTGTTATAATTTTGTGAGATGGTCCAATCGGTCTGTAATAACGACATTTCCTGTGTGCATACAACATACTGTTCAGTGTTATTTGCATAATATTGCGTTAATTTATCCATTTGTTGTACTAACATCATTTTCTTCATGCACATATTATTTTCTTCTTAGCGCTATGCATCATTTTATGCAAATGTGCCAAGCTGTAAGTACATTACTAAATTTCGAAAAGTCGCCTTTTTTAACATTCGGGATTATATTATGTGCATTTATCTGTTGAGTCGGTTTGTGCTATGTTTATAATGTCATATAAAATAACGTTTCGTTCAGCATTTGTCATTATATTTTGAGCTTGTATAATACATGTCGATGCTTACTTGCACCTTAAATGTAAAAACATTCATTTTATTCCGGACGAAAAATGACGAAGAACCGTTTAGTACATCAAATCACAAAAGCGTCATTTTATCGATTGGGGCTAGTATATTGTGTGAACAGGAACTCAGCAATCAGTTGCTCCATATTAGTGTACTCTTGTGTCAGAGCAATTTTGCATGGAAATGGAGGAACAAAGACAAGCGAGCTCGGAAAATCAGCAATAACGATGTTTGATAACCATCATTAACTCGCCTGGTCAATATTTTGATTTCTTTAAGCATTGACCTATGATTGAACGCGATCAAATCAAACAAATGATGACGCATTGTGTTTGCACGTTCATTTTTATCTGCATGGCATATTCCCCTTAACAAACCGACTTAATGAAGTTTGATTGTTCGGCGCTTTCTACTCTAGGAGTAACAGAATCCTAGTGTATTGCTTTGATCAATTTAAGTACCGTGTGCTTTTAAAATAAATAACCTGATAACACCCTTAAGTTGGAAAAAAACTTAATGTAGTCAATTTATGTTGCTAGTGTGATCAAAATAAAAAATGCTTATGCTAGCACCCGCTTTATACTCAATAATATGTGTTTTTGCATTTCAACAGAATATTTTTTTTACTTAAAATTGTTCAAACAATAACATTAACATGCTTACATCAAAAGTTTCTATATTTGTGCAATCAACAGATATCGTTTAAACTTTAAAAATTGATTACTAAATTGATCATACTTTATTTGAAAATACAAATTAATTAAAAAATGAGTGTTACCTTTTATGCCGTTAGATGTTACATAACCCCAATGTTCTAATTCAAGTTTTGAAATGCGTTAATCCTGTGAAAACATACTATCACATCAGCGTCAAGTTTTGAAATGCGTTAATCCTGTGAAAACATACTATCACATCAGAGTCAAGTTTTGAAATGCGTTAATCCTGTGAAAACATACTATCACATCAGCGTCAAGTTTTGAAATGCGTTAATCCTGTGAAAACATACTATCACATCAGCGTCAAGTTTTGAAATGCGTAAATCCTGTGAAAACATACTATCACATCAGCGTCAAGTTTTGAAATGCGTTAATCCTGTGAAAACATACTATCACATCAGCGTCACTAACAAGTGCTAGCAAAAACGATAACATAATATAAGTTATATATATATCTGAATAACATAAACGCCTGTATACATATAATATAAATTATGCGTGAAATGTCCCCGCGAATTTTAAGTCAAACATCTAGTAGGAAGTTAAACATTTTCTCATAAAATAGGGTCACCACTTATCTTCAATACAATTCAAGTATGGTTGTTATCCAGGACAAGAGATAACCGTGACATAAATATATACGTATTCGTATAAACCTACAGTATATTGGGTAAATGGCTGTGTGTACTTTATCAGGAGAGGTTTGAACAACACAGACACTTCAATACATTTCTTCATGTATTTATTCCTTATTTAATGTAGGTGTTACGTTGTTAAAAACAAGAAACAAACGTATCACTATTGGCTGAATCTGACGTTGCGGACTAAAATCAAATCTATCCGTGATCCATTTTGGTTCCGCCACTCAAAATAGTGCTTTACAATTCCATGCACGTTGAGACCCGAATATCGGCACCTTAAAATAGTCGATTTTTTCATGTCATGGAATAACTCCTAAACGACATCCTTTCCGCGAACATGTCCAGTTTATTTAACAATTAAATACAAATACGTATGTTAAAATCGTAACGATACGTTTTACAACCAATGCGTATGTGAAAAATGACGATAATTCCGTAGAAGTACTAACGGAGTGTCTCGAGATGTCTCCGAATGACTTCACACTTAAATATGTGTTCGAATATATTATTGGCCTTTTACGAATTTTCGTTGACACGCACGCATGTCACGTAGGTCGTTTTTCAAAGATAGCGGGCAATGTAGAAACGAAAAAACGAATGATTGCGTAATTGGAAAACGACAATAGAAAAAGGATATGCGGTTAGCTGAAACGTACTTCCAAGATAACATCGTTTTCGAGATTTCTCGTGAAGGGGTAGCGGACATTTTCACCACTTTATATGTGGCTGGGAACGCGATTTTGACTACTCCAGCGCTGACGTCATTTCCGACAAAAAGTTGTGACTACCGTTTCGCGCACTTTGTCAACCATTTTTTAGACATTAACAATAGTTTTATTTTTTAGTAGAACCTACAGCAAGATTGTTGAGTGCGGGGAATTAAAATTTACCGTTGTTCTATTGCTTTTTTATGGTTTTAGTTAACCTCAGCTTATATAACAATGAATACTGTAGGGCAGATTGGCAATTGCTAATTTTCGGATAAACTTTCTTCGTTTGTCAAGATAGGTGTTTCTTAGTTGTTCAGTTTTTTTTTCAAACAATATAAAAGTGTGTCTGTATTGATGGAATTTAATGTAAAAAAAGAAAGAACTACTTATATTGTGTAATTTATAATTAATCAATTTCGAACTTCCGATTGTTTGTAAAGATAGCAAACATCAAAGTAATAACATAATAACTTTATGGTAATTCTTTTAAAAACAATGCACTGCTCCTTAGGACCCAACTTTCACATTGCAGTAAAGGAAAACATGACTTTTTTGTTATGAGAATCTACGGTATTTCGCAAGGGCCAAATGTTGTCTTGCATGGATTACCTCTTACAAGCTTTAAAACGCCAGCATACGATGAGAGGAGCAAAACAAAACACGATATAAGACGCACAATCACGATTCAAAATTGGGTATATACTGGCGTGATCACGTATTGTTATTTCGTACCTTTGCATCGAATTTTCGCTAACCTGTCGATGTATATTCCAATGTCGATATTACGATACAAGATGCCTGGTATTCAAACCACAATCTTGTATTGTAATCTCGCATCGTCTTACCGTGATTTCATGAACTCGCACCGAGTTCTTGCAATTTACTGTCGGATTGTCGCTATCTTGCAACGTGATTTTTCAATTTTGAGCTTTGGGTAACAAGGCTTAGAACCCGAAACCACGATGCAAAAACACGAGTAACGATGCGAAATCGCGAAATAACAATACGATGATTTGCGAATACGATGCACGATAGCGACACACTGATTCAAAATGCGTTACTATGTAATTCTGCAATCGATATTCATTTTACCCAGTACATGTTAACATTTAGATTACAATAATAAAATTACGAGCCTTCTATAACAACGCCGAATAAGCATATACTATCCTAATCAACAACATTCGTATCGATTAGAAAGATAAGCGTTGGTTTAAGGCTCATAACTGTTTAAAAAAAACTTCCAACAGAGATAGAGGAATTTACATATTGCAGTGGGATATTTACCGAAGGCCGAAGATAATACACAAACAAACATTTGATTCGATATGCAAACATAGAAAGTGTACTTCCTAATGGAAGGCGATTTTTCAACCTTTATTAATCATGCGACTATTTATGGAATTTAGTTTATCAATTATGCCCTTACTGTTTGGAGTGTGTATCGGTTTAGGAAGTTGAGTTTGCTCTTACTTTAAATTGAAGTGTGCTTTAATCTCATGGTGTATTTTTCTGACACAATAATAACTTTTTAACGATGCTGCGTCAGCATCGTCTAAGTTATCATACCATGGACAAATTCTTCACAATGGCGAGCTATGTAAAAGACCGAGCCAGTCCGATTGAGATAGTGTCGATTTTCTAATCGGCATATCTCGCTTATTAGCATCGATAACATTCTCCAGCAGAGTTGTCGTTAACGCCTCAACATAGGGTACGACTAAAATGCGTTCATGACTCATATCGGCGGATATGACTGAAAAGTGCGGGTATGAAAAGATAATGGCTTTGTAAATGTATTTTCCTTTATTTTTGTTATATTAAAATCGTTCTGTGACAAAAATACACGTTGCTAAGGTGTAATGTTACGATTGAATGAATTTGAAAGCGTGTTTCACTGGCATTTTAAATTCAGTAACTCCAAAATAATATCCGCGAATATGAACGACCAGTCAGACCACCGCTTTTATTAAATTGCTCTATTTTGAGGCAGCCTTAACATATTTATCACATATTGTGAATTTTTAATTCAACAGTGATTTGTTCATAACAAAACTGTAAAAAACGCATAAATATTGCCTATATTCGTTCATATTTGCACTTTTCGTTCATATCAGTCATAAACGCATTTTAGACGGACCGCTCAAGGTCATACAACAATGGCGGCGCCCATGAATGTTCACATTCGTGTCAAAACTTTCTTACAGCATACATCGGCTTGTTTGGCTATTTAGAAACTGTGTGTGGGACAATCGGATGTAAACAAACGTCGCTTCAGGTAACGTTTTTGATAATTTCTTCATTATTTTAAAACCATTTTCGAAAACACACGAAGTGAAATGCTATGTGTGGTATATTTTTTATTCGATCAACAAAAACGTTGATTACAATGTTGTCGAGGGTTTAAAAAATAGGGCGGACATTGTAATTCTTCATAGAGAAGCTACATACTGTGTATATTTGCGCAAATACATCTGATTCGGAGTGTGTGTATGAATTCCTAATGATGCTATGTGTGGGACAAATTTTTAAAATGCTATGCGTGGTATACAAACTAAACTAGAAAATCGAAAGATTGACATTAACGTCAATAATATTTAAAGTCTGTCTGAATAACAAAAGTTGGTCAATAAACATTGTTGGTAGTGTTTTGCGCGCCTTAAATATGATAATCCTACGTTCATGTTAATCAAAATTATCATGATTGTCGATAACTTATATTCATATTTTGTTTACTTTTAGAATGCCATTTGTTTGAGAGCAGTGTGGCAGAGAGGTGAAAACTCGGTCGGGGATCTCCTAACACAAAGCCACCCACGCACGAACAGGAAAATAGTTCCGTTGGCAAACTTTTCTTGTTTGTTTCTATAAAATTGATTGTTACAAAATGTAGAATTTTCAGTGAATTGTTACTGCCAACTAATTCACTTGTTTAATACGCAAAATCGTAAGGATTATTTGTGCAAGATATCATGAGAATATTTTTGCAATAAAACTACAAACAGTTAGTTGTGTGTTTTTTAGCAGAAATGTGTAGGCATTCTGTACTGTAACGATAGTTATTAAATAAGCATAAAGAGATCATACAGCATTTTGAAACAAATAGAAACTAGGATCAATAACATTTTTTTCTGGAAAATCATGTATTTGTATCTTAATCCTATTGAGCTATCTGATATATTACGCATGCTATTTTTTAAGTTTAACAGTTTATTTCATTTGTATTTTGTTCTTTTCAGGGAGATTAAAGTATTTTTGGAAGCACCTTCAAGAGACGTACTGATATCTTGATCAATGAAAAGTTGTCATATTCAAACATATAGTATAGTAAATGTTCCAAAGTTTAAATGACTGTTTGTTTTATTACCAGATGGTGCAAGTATTGCAAGGAAAGAAAACAATCAAAGTAAACATTACATAAAAATTTGACATTTCAACAAATTGAACAACATTATATGATTTAATGTTAATTTCTTGGTGCAGTGGTAACAAGATCTTGCATCGCCCTTTCATGACCGGGGCAAATGAGTATTTTCATTAAACATCTCAAACTATTTTCAGTTATTCAGATTTCATTTTAATTTGAGTAAATGACGTATTGATGCAATTCAATATGTTTGTTGGTATAATAACCCCCACAAGTCAAGACGTTTTGGCGATGATCATTTGTTATGACTTAATTGGAGCATTCATATGTTTTGCAAATTCATAAATTGACTGATTACACTTTCTTTGTGAATACTTATGTACTTCCTTATGTATTTGGTGCTTTTATTTCTATTGTTACATGTGCATGCTAGTTATAAAGTAATGTAATTATTAATGACGTGTTTATTCTGATATACTGAAGATATTCATATGGAGATAATATTGGAATAGACCACAAACAAGCATTATTGGATTCGAAGATATTCATATGGAGATAATATTGGAATAGACCACAAACAGGCATTATTGGATTCGAAGATGTTCATATGGAGATAATATTGGAATAGACCACAAACAGGCATCATTGGATTTAAATTGTTATTTGTTATGAAACACCTGTTTTATTAACACACATAATCAGATTTTATATCCATCTAATCAATTTTAGTAATAACATAGATACAAAACCCATAAATATACACACATATCAATACACACACTTTGTTTTGCTTATGCAAAAATACATGTTAAATGGTATGTTTGCATAGTTAGTTGAAATAGCTTTCCTTAATCATCACAGAATGAAGCGGGGTCCCTGTCTCTGGCACGATGGTTTTGATAATTAACTTGCCACATATCACCTTCCGTGTGGTTAAATGGTGTTCATGTAGTTCTTACACAGCTTCGACCCTTAAAAGCGTTACAGATCTTTCAACTAATCCTTTTCAAGTCTGAAACAACAATAGAAGTAAAACCCATTTTAAAGCATGTGCTCTTACTTTCGATGCCATTCATTAAAAAATGGACCAAATTCAATAATCAGGCAGAAATATTAATCATTATATTTATTTAAAGACAATAAGTAAATCAAAGAAATATTATATTTCAACATAAAATGTATGCTTTTAAAAGAATTATGTTCAGTTAAACATAAATTCTTTAATCAGTACACGATTACTTCAGTATTCAATAATGTAACATTTGGTTAATTTGATGTATTTTCAGGACAGACTAAAGTTTATGTTCTAGTTTCTTACAAAACTGTGTTCAGATTAAATGCAGAACTGACGGGCAAATTCTTGTATACCACACATAGCATTTAAAAAATGTGTCCCACACATAGCAGTATAACATTTATATACACACACTCCGAATTAGATGTATTTGCGCAAACATACAATGTAGGTAACTTATCTATGAAGAATAACAATGTCCGCCCTATTTTTTAAACCCTCGACAATATTATAATCAATGTTTTTGTTGATTGAGCAAAACATATACCACACATAGCATTTCACTTCATGTGTTTTCAAACACGCGGTTGCACTTTTTGGAAAAAAATACTTAATTAATTTTGCGCAAATTTAACAAAGTTGTGTCTTTTTACAATGACCGGGCACTCGTTTTTGTTTTTTTGAAAATGATTTCGAAATGATGAAGAAATTATCAAAAACGTTACCTGAAGCGACGTTTTGTTAACATCCGATTGTCCCACACATAGCCGAAAAAGTCACGTGGTTCAGGCACCTTGATAAAGTGACATCTAATAGTCTTCTACCAAATGTGACCCTGCCCCGGGGGTCACAAAAATGAACATACGCTTAAATAAGGCCTGTTTTATGCAAACTTTAAAAATCTTCTTGTCCATAACCGTATGGCATAGGGCTACCCAATTTGGTATGTAGTGACATCTAATAGTCAAAATTTGTTCAAATTATGCTCCTTGGGTCAAATGTGACCCTGCCCCGGGGGTCACAAAAATGAACATATTCTTATATATAGCCTATTTTGTTCAAACTTTAAAAGTCTACTTGTCCTTAACCGTATGACATAGGGCTACCAAATCCAGTATGTAGTGACATCTTATAGTTCTCTATTTAGTTTGTTCAAATAATGCCCCCTTGGGTCAAATTTGACCCTGCCCCGGGGGTCACAAAAATGAACATACGCTTAAAAAAGGCCTATTTTGTGCAAACTTAAAAAATCTTGTTGTCCATAACCAAACGGCATAGGGCTACCAATATTGGTATGTAGTGACAACATATAGTCCTCTCCCAAGTTTGTTTAAATTAAGTCCCTTGGACCAAATTTGACCGTTCCCCTGGGGTCACAAGATTGAACATATGCTTATATTGGGATATTTTGTGCAAACTTTAAAAATCTACTTGTCCATAACCATTGGGCCTATTTCAACCAAATTTGGTATGTATTATAATCTTAAAGTTCTCTACTAAGTTTTTTCAAATTATGCCCCTGGGGTCAACTTTGACCCTGCCCCGGGGGTCACAAAAATGAACATATGCTTAAATAAGGCCTATTTTGTGCAAACTTTAAAAATCTTCTTGTTCATAATTATAGAACCTAGGGCTACTAAATTTGGTATGTAGTGACATCTAATAGTACTCTACCAAATTTGTTCAAATTATTCCCCTGAGCTCAAATTTGACCCTGCCCCGGGGGTCACACAATTGAACATATGATTATATAAAGCCTCTTTTGTGCAAACTTCCTGTCCATAACCATTGGGCAAATGGCTACCAAATTTGGTATGTAGTGACATCTTATAGTTCTCTACCAAGTGTGTTCAAATTATGCCCCTTGGGCCAAATTTATATAATAAAATGCCCACCCTTCTCACTTAAAGCGCCCAGTGGGACGAGGGATAGACAGAGAAAGTCACTTGCTTGAATACATTTCAACCCATGCGCATTGCACGCTTTTTTCACATAAAAAAAGTGAAGCGATACAGGGCCATCACGGCCATCTTGTTTCTGGTGCCTCGGGATCAATGACTCCAGCAAATTCTTGATGAGAATTGAATACAGCTTAAGGCGATGCTAGGGGGCGTGAGAGATGTTGCATCTTCCATTATCTCTCATGAACTGACCCAATAATACCGAGTCAGCAATATTTGACTTATTTTTGGTTTTGTTGCTCTGACGAGGGATCGAACGATTTCAGAATCTTTCTAAAAGCCTAGTGGCAGAGTGTCGTCTTTGATTGCAGGAGGATGTGCTGCGGATTTGATCCCCAGAAGCGACACTGAAAACTAGCCAACTTTGTTATCTAAAAGGCTGCTAAACCTGATATACTAAGATAATGTGAATTTTTTCTCACATGATGGTCATCAGTTATATTATTTAAAAAATAACAGCAGTAGTAAACAATGTGACAATAATTAATGAACGCATCTTTCATTTGACTTTGACACTTTGAGTTTGACATGGCCTAGATTGAAATATGTGTCTTGACTTTGGGTCAAGTTTCCCAGGGGAACTACGTCCCCTTTTTGTTCTGTACCAAAATGGTTTCGTACCCATTTTTTTTTCGTAGCCAATTTGTATTGTGTTGCGAAAAAAATGTTCGTACTCAATTTTTTTTCGTACCCAATTTTTTTCGTACTCTTAATTTTTTTCGTAACCAAATTTTTTTTGGCATAATTTGCTTCGTTCCAAAAATTGTTGTACCATTTTTTTTTTTCGTACCCACATACACAATTGTGATGATGCAGATCAACTTAAATTGATGCTTGTATATATCCATCCTCTTAAAAAATATCGACACACCAGTACTGTCAGTACTTTGATTAACCATGGTTTACATTCGATGATTTATTAATTCGATCATTGAGCCTACATGTTTATCTTGACCTCACATTATTTACATACAAAAGTAACGATGATGACATCAACAGGTATCACACATCAAACAATATGCACTTATTTTATATGATACTTTTTTGTGAAAGCGAATTTTAAAAATCTTAAACACGAGTTCGAAATGTACCCCAAAAGAGAGTTGTTTGCTATATTCAATACCACTTTACTTCTCTTTTTTTCTACAAAATACATAATATTATTTAGATAAAAGATATTTCTTTTTAAAATGAACATGAACTTGGTCTGTATTGGAAAGTAAGTAAAAAGTAGTATCTGCCTTTAACGATTATGTCACAACATGTCAATATTCACATAAAATGCTTTGTGATACTATTTTTGTTTTGTGTAATGATTAGTTAATCAATTTATAATTTGTACAAACAATTAGAAAATATCAGTAATATACATTTATTGCCAAACATCTCATATAAACTGTATATTAGTATGCACGGTGTGCATGCAGACCACTCTTGAATATGAATATGCCATTCGTCAAACAAAAGCATATTTCGAAACATAAAATAAAGATACTTTTTAATTGATTTTCATCAATTTATAAAAAGATTGAACTAAAACAATATATATATAAAACAACTCATGACATACTTCACCATGCATAAATAAATATAAGCCTTTATTTTTTATTCTTTAATTATTGTAATGTACATGAAAACTGCTACGTTAATAATTTTAGATGGGGCATTGATTGTTTATTGCTACAGTTTAATTATCATTTTTTTACTAGTAGAATTATTGTGTTGGAAAGTGTTCATAGTAACGTCCATATGTATAATTATTCTAATACCAAATATTATTCATGATGTTCCATACATTTCTTTATCTATAATGTATATAATGTTTCATTCTTATATAGTTGCATTTTAAGTGTACAATACAGGTTTTTGGGGTATTGTAACCAGTAAAAATATGTTTATATGTTGCTTGTCAGTAAATTATCAATTACAATAAAATGTCCATACTACTACAAATCGGTTAACTTACATTGCTCCAAAACAATGTCCATATGCTTAACTCATGTTTGCCTGTTTATTTGCTAAATATTAAGTGCATTATTGACTATTTACCATGACACATACACAGTGTATGTACCCATATATTATGGATCGCAAACACTGCGATTTAAAAACAACAACTTTAACAAGATTATGTTCAATTTTATAATTCCTAAATGATTTTCAACCATACATTTTCACACATAGATAGTACATACATACGATGAGTTGTTATAAACGAAGTGAATGTACAATTATTATAATGACATATAAACACATAAAATTGAACATATACAACAACATTTCCCTTTTAATTACCCTGCTTCGTAAAAGTGTATGCCTACGATCCAGGGTTTACAAGTGTTGTTAAATTCTTTTTAAGGTCCCATACCATTTACAACCACGACTGAACTATGCGTATACACATAAACTCAACAAAAGTAATGTCAATATCATTGTTTACAAATGCAAATGTTCATACTGTGGCAGAAAACTACATTCATATTAAAAAATAAGACTATAATTTTTTAATAAAACAGTATGAACTATATGTATATATAATTTTAATTTTTAAAACTAATAAATAGTTGTAGCAAATAAGTTGCATTTCTGATAATTAAATTTTAATTGTTTATGTTCTTCATATTATTTATTTATCTGTATCAATAAAAGTTCAATAGTACTCCTATATCACTGAATATTATAAAATACCACACTTCACTACAACGATGTACGCGAGGAACAAAAAAGCTAATAATAGTTTGCATTGAAACTAACACAATATAAAATACAGAAAAGTCTAACAACATTACCACGAATGTACACAAATGTGTATAATCATTAACACAGACATCAACATCAGCAAATAATGTCCAGATCAAATAATGCGGTCATGTTTTAAAAAGGAGCATAGTAACCAGGTCATTTGATCAAATATGTACAAATTAGTTGTGCATGCATGAACGCACCTAATTTGCTGCATACACTAATCTCCTGCATAATGGAATAATCTAATAGCACAACTGATATAATTGTTTATCCATTTGTATAAGTTTTACCTTTTTTCGAGAAATTCTCGAAATATCCGACGTCATGTTCTCATCTCTATGGTCACTTTAGCTATGTCTATTTCTGTTCGGACAATGCTAATTCTCATAGCTATATGATCAGTAATATTTAAGCGGATTTACATGAAATTCAATTTCTACAAAATAAGGAAAAGAACCTATATTGCATCACCCATGTCTACTATATATTTCTCCTTATACACTGTACACGTTTCCCGCAAGGGCATGATGTTTGCCCAAAAGAGACTTTCAATCAATTCGTGTTTTTTTTAAATATGGATATTCGATAGTTATTCATAATTCGTTTAAACAATGTCATGCCTCTAATCGACACGGCTGTACGATAGTAGATGAACGACAAATAGCAGATATGATAACTTAAATGTAATTCAAAACATCTGAACTGTATCGTTTACATAAAAACAGTGGATTTTACGATCCGCGACCAAAAATGTACCAAAATCATTTTAACTGTTTGTGCTCAAGACCATTAAGGCTAAACCATGTAACAGATAAATATAGCCGGAATTAGTATTCACACCTTTAAACTGACCTGCTAAAGTTTCAGACTTGCTTCATATATTAATAGATTTGTATTGTAGGGGCATTCAGGCTGTATAACTGTCAAACATATATTTGATCATGAGTACACGTTGAGCTGTGTTATTTTACAGTTATATTCGAAAATGACCTTTTTATAACCTGTATTAAACATATTTAACAAGATAATCACCTATTGTTTAGTAGTAAAATGTATTTCGCAAATAAATCAAAAGCAACAGGGTCTTAGTAAAAGCAATCGATCAAGTTCGTATACATTATATTGCAATAAATAGTAATACAACAGAGCAATATTAAAAGCAGTAGTTACCGCATGTAAACGTTAAATGCAACCGTTGGGACATTTCTTTCATTGCCGTTTTCCTTTCCCTTCTGGAAGCTGGTTCAATTGAGGGGAATCATATGCCTTCCTGCCAGATATAAAAGCGACAATTAAAATGCTGCTTTATTACCGGATGTCCTTTTTTGCAATGGAAAGAACTTAAATTTGTACAAACAGTATGCATTTTCTTATGCGTGGAATCCGTAGATTGTACTGACAATTACGCCGTGATTTAATATTCAGTGCTCGCAAATTAATGCCCTACAATACATTTTCAGTTCCTGTTTGTTGGTCAGGTTAGAAGAGTTTATTAAAGAGTTATTTAAAATGATATTTTCAGTAAGTCATGAACGTTACAAAGAAATTTATGTACACAAATATGTAACCGGTAAATACACGTCATTAACACATAGAACCTACCAGACAATAAGGATAACGATTTAGTCCGATTTAATGTTCGCACAATTTATTATCACATAGTGAGCATTCGTTGTTGGGCATCCTAGAATAATTATAATTTAACAATTTGCCAAGAAAAAGACATGTTATTCAATAATTATCACTTTGAGATCTTTTTTATTGTGTAATCTTCTTTTTCGTCGGACTTGGATTGCACAGTGTAAGTTGGTTTATAAATTGCATCTTTCTTGCCGAATCAGGAACAAAAATAATTAGTTTGTCATAGTTAATAATTCAATATGAGGATATGTTAAAATTCATTAGTTCATGTATTGTATAACCACCTGTTCAACTGTCCACGGTGCTATTAAATTAACAACATTATGCTATAATTTGAAAGTTACACAATCAGGACACATTTACATGTTTTTAAAGTGTGTGTAACATATAGTGGTTTAATTGCATTAACCTCTGCTTGAGGATTCCATACACTCGAAAATAAAATGATGAAAGAAGATAAGAAATCAATATGTACGGATCGAAACACCTGATCGCCGATCATAGTAAAAAATGAAGGGTAACACTTGAAATTCCTTCAATTCGATACCATATTATATTTGAATATGATGGATTCATTTGAGTAATTTTGTATCGAGTTCACTGACCATGTCACCAGAAATATTTCGTATCATCGTACCCAGAAGACTCGTAAGTCGGGCAATACGGAAAAGTGCAAAATACTGGAATTGATTATGTAAGAGACGACCCTGTGTCTTTACTGTATGACTGGCCAAATGGTTAGTGCGATCGATTTTGCACCCAACGGACTCGGAAGTTAAACCCGTTGAAATCACAACTTTTATATCAGCTATTTACACGTATGTAATTTATATTTTTCGTTATATCAAACAATGTAGTAGCTACACGCAATGCTATAAAAAGGCATTCACAATGAGTTTCAATAAGTTTGAATTATCGACATAAACGACAACCGATTATTAAGTTAAAGCAAGTATGCACGATTGTTTGTGTTAAATTGCAAAATATATTGATAAAATATATGCTACAATAACACAAGATTGGCAAGAAAAAAAATAAAATGAAGACGAATTTCATAAAATGCACCAAAGACAAATTAGCGCCCCGAGCTGATTATGACGAAAATATTTCGTACATATTTTCCTACAATAACCGCAACATTCGTCATTTTATTAGGATCGGAGTTAGTGTTCTTGTGTCGTATGAATAGATATCGTTGCAGGAAGTTAAAATAATCGGTACAACTAAATTAAGATTCACATCGTACATGCATGATATACATGATGGCGAATTCGACTGTACAGACATTTTTTATTTAAGAATTTAATATCTGACTCATTTCGCATTTTTCGACACATTTTCTTCTTAACTTTAAATTTAATTTATATTGAAATATATATGTTTAATAAGTTGTTTATACATTTTATATACATTCATAAATATTTGACAAAATCGTGCATACTCGCTTTAAATAGAACATTAAGGTTAGTGTAACTGGTTCAACTATAGACCGTCTGATGAGGAATTGTGGCTTTAAACTGATTCAATTCTGGTCATAAAACGTCATTCAGATTTATAGTATTGGTCCTAATTCATAACGAATGATGCTCAGTAAAAATAAGATATTAATATCAAAGATAAAAAGATATGTATTTAATGCCTGTTAATCCTACTGTTTTAGTACGTTTCCAGTTTTACCCCATACGTTTCCAGTGGAAACCGATGAAAGGCTTGCACATTAAAGCTTCTCATTGTTCAAATTTGGTTATCATGTGTTTTATGTTTAGCTCGACTCAAGGGTGAACGGACTGGTCACGTC
>NC_068361.1:2560536-2603036 GCF_020536995.1 Dreissena polymorpha | reverse complement strand
CTCACTTTGCAATTCGCTCTAGACGAGTTAGGTATTTAAATGGATGTTTTATCATTTTTCATGATAACATGTTAGGCTGGGTAAACACAGAAAACACAAATGACATAAACATAAGTTCTTGTGTTTTTTTAAACATTTATTGCTAAAACTAAGGCTCATGATAGTAAGAACGTTGAGCTTCAAGCAAACAACATTGGATTATTGAATGATATCCGTAAACTACGGAATCTTGATAGTGCCATCTGTAATCTCACCCTTTATTCATCAAATGCGACACACGACTTACGAAGCGATACACGATAGTTTGCGCGACAGTCGCGGCGACGCACGATATTTTGAGCGACAGTCGCGGCGACGCACGATGTTTTGCGCGATACACGAAGCGAATGTACAAGAAATATCGCCCTTGTGTAGGTAGCCCAAAAGGCGATATACCGTGTTTAATATATCCAGCGTCGACGCGACTGTCTCTTAAAATATCGTGCGTCGCCGCGACTGTCGCGCAAAATATCGTACGTCGCCGCGACTGTCGCGCAAAATATCGTGTAACGCTTCGTGTGTCGTGTCTCGCGTTCAAAGGGCGACTCACGAAACACGAAGCGACGCGCGATATTATGCGCGACAGTCGCTGCGACGCACGATGTTTTATTTTTCAAATATTGTCCATAGTATACGAATCTCGTGTATCGCGGTCTAATTTCAGACCGCGACACACGACACACGAAGCGATACTCGATAATTTGCGCGACGCGCGATATTTGTACTGTTCAAATATCGCTGTAATAATATCGCCTGTCGACTGTCGCGTTTTCAAAAAATCAGAGGAGACAAAAAGGGGATATTTTTACGTCATCAGGCATGTGCATCGTATCGTATATATCTTTTGATATAATATTATTTTATAATAATGTTAATGTGTGATCAGAAATTAAAATATATATCATTGATATTGCAAGCTATTCGCTTCTTACACTTAAATCTGGCCAAACATAAATAATACTCGGTAAATTTGTTCTAGGTTACATTAAACTGTAAATTATGTTGAGTAACGACTGCTGATAATGTTCACTTCGTCCCTTGCGATCTTACATGTCAGTTCATGCTTATTTGATAGAGTATTTTAAAAAATAATTGCGAGAAAATATCGCGCAAAACAGTACGTCAACTTCTTCCTGATTTTTCTCTGAAATGAGGTCAGCGCCAAATGGGTCAAAATCGCTTGTGCGGCCACATATTTATTATTACATGCATATTTTATATAAACGTGTATTTGATTATAGGAAAATCGCTTTGAATAACGATTTTGAATATACCACTGAGCTCGATAGCTTGAGTTATGAGTTGTTCAAATCTACGGTTCGACGTGCATTACTTGCTTTTTGTTAAAATATTATTAGACATGCACACACGAAAAAGTGAGACCTTAATCTGAATATAATTATATAATATTCATTTATATTATATCTGGAAACATGTTAAGCAATATTAAACAAACGTGGTGCGCCCTTCAAAAGCGTTTTTTAGCCAATATAAATAATATAAAATTGTTGTTATAAGGTTTTTAAAAGGAAAAACAATACCAACATCACAAATACCGTCTAATTAATTTAACAATATACTTGACATCTTTGTTGCTCGTCAATAATCTAGATAACCGATAAATGATGATTACACATGTACTGAAAAGAAATCTTCTGGTTTCATATTGATGTCTTACTTGAAGTTAATCGTTATCTACAAATATGCAATCCTATTGGAAGTGATACAGATTCAAATGAAAAATTGATAGAAATAGTACATCATTGTTAAAATTTCTGAATAGATTTAAACATATATCATAGTCAATATATATCAAAATTATTATGAAAATTAATTAATTTGTATTCGGTTTACTAATGCTAGAATAATCTTTTATGTCGAGGGCAGCCTTATTGATAACAAATGGTTAAAAATTACTGTAATACCATTTAAAAAAAAAATGACAGTCGACAGGCGATATTATTACAGCGATATGTGAACAGTACATGTGTAATCATCTATAGCTTATCCAGATTATTGACGAGTTATTACTTGTTCGATTCTACGGTTCAACGTGCATTATGTGATTTTTGTTTAAATCATATTAGACATGCACAAAAGAAACAGTGTGAACTTTATCTTAATATAATCATATATTTTTGTATATGGACCGTTCGGTGTTACACACCACTGGGTCTAAATGTGCACTGTGTTGAAGCGTTTTATTGAACAGCATTGACACTATTTTATCTTTACAAAGAGTTAAAAACAAACTTAATATAGAATAAACGACACGCTTACCTCAATGCCAACGTTAATCCAATGTTTATAACAATAAAGTCGAAACGATATTCACTTCCATTTTCTATTCGTCCATCCCTTTATCGAAACTTATTTTAAATCACACTATTTTATTGTATTCCTATTGAAATTTAGACCAACATTATGTATGATAAACACACAATCCGAAATACGTTTTGCATTCGTTCGATGCCTTAACATCCAGAGAATTTAGTTCCAACTGGAATGTTTCGTCAGAGAAACTACGTCACACGATATATGTCATCGTTTGCGCATTCAGTTGCATGAAAAAATAAAAGTACGGAAAGCCGGTACATCACTTTACAATGATACAGGGGACGCTCTTCGGTGTAATATAAGAAATAGTAAACTCTACTTCGGTCCCAATGGCATTATAGTGACCAGTCAGGCAGCCAAAAACTGTATATAGACTTCAGCCTACGGCTTCGGTCCATATACGGTTTGTGGCTGCCTGGCTGATCAGTATAATGAAATAGGGACCTCAGTGGGGTTTACTATTTCTTAAATAATAGTCATTTATATTGTTTCTGCAAAATAAAACAAAAGTTTTTCGCCTTTCAAAAGCGTTTTTGTTATGCAATATAAATATTATAAAATTATAAAACTATTACTGTTTTCAACATTAATTGACGATTACAAATGCACCACTTGAAAATATTTCAACAACTTCCTTGTTTGTGAATATTGACTTATTGATAAAAAATGAAGAGCCCGACATTGATTGAGAATATCATAAGAGTCATCGAGATAAAATATAGCAAACACTTGAGCGAGACACTCAGAACCGAAGAAGAAAACAAAAAGATGTTTCTCGTGACACACTTGACCATTTATACAATTCGCATTTAATAGCATGATTTCCTGTTGCATTTTCTTTAAGATGTACCAAACACCTGATGAGGACGAAGATTAATATCTTACAGATTCGATATCATATAGTTAAAAAGTAAAAATAAAGTTTAAGGTAGCGCACCTCTAATGGGCACATATCCAAATAAAATCTAATTAATTATTTTCTTAATCAGCATCATTTTACTGAACTACATGCACATTTGTAGGTAGCCTTTCCACGCTTTTTAAAAATATATACCGATTTTTTCAAAACCACCCCCACGCTCGGCTTTTGTCCAGTTTATTTTCACCCCTGGGGTATATAAAAGTTCCATAATTCATTCAAATTTCCAAATATGGGCATGCAGTTGGTGTGTACAGATGCTGTAAAGGTGTTTAAAGTTTAAACAAGATGAAATAAGTATTCTTTTACAGACATTTATTTTTTACAAATGTTTATCTATGGAAGAGCGCCATGAAATGTAAGTGATTTCAGCCAAGTAAAAATTGGGTCGGTTAAAAACAAAGTGTCATAAAATTCATAAGAGTATCATTTAAGTCATATTTTAAACTTAGTTTTTATAGAAACACTATATACAGCAAAAATACCAAGAACTAGACAGATTTACCGTTTACTTTTTGAAAAAAAAAAATGCAACATGCATGGTTCGTATTTTCAACAGTAAATCACCCAATTTCGCCACAACGTTGTTTTAATTTTAATAATTGAAGAATGTGCATAAAATTTGCAACATATTTAACAATAAATATAGCTTATATGCCATATTAAATCAAATTACGTTAGAAAATAAATAAATCGCGTCGCAAAAAAGTATACGCAGGATTCGAACCTGCGCGGGAATATCCCAATAGATTTCTAGTCTATCGCCTTAACCAATAGGCTACGGCACCTAATAGTAGGCTCTTCAACCTTCGAAGAAATCGCGGGAAATCATTAGAGGTGCGCTACCTTAATTGTACACATAAGATGTAAAATTATTAAACGTTATAACTAAGCAATGATAAATAAGAAGCAAAGTATTTTCTTTACATACATTAATTTACCAATTAATTGAACTAATCGGGTTTCTTATATGCCGTCGTATGCCGTTATGTCGCATGCAATCCAATGTTTTTTTAATTTGAGATAGGTACCATCGTGACTCCCTAACGTTTATGTCGCATGATTATTAAATAAAGCGATGTTTCTGTATTTATTCACATAAACTGAACCTGTCCCAAAGAATAATAAGCTTTTATTGTTCTTGCATACTTTCTTATAACAAGCATGTCCTTTACGTGTCCAGCGTTTGCGTTAAAAGATGTGCAACGTCATGGTTGGCGTGCTATTTCGGAATAAGATAACGGTATGTCCTGAAGGGTTTTCTGTCAAAACAAAATTATATAGAATTAATAAACAAAACCGCAAAATCTATTAGCAAAATTCAATTAATAATATATTGCGCAGCAGCATTTACATACACATGATAATAAACTTTAAATAATCGCACAATAGTCTTTTGTTAGACAATGAATATTTTGGAAACATATTGTAAGCATTTGTATGTGAGTTGTTATTACACATTTTTACACTTGCAATCGAGCACAAAATATCACTGGCATTCAAGAAATAAGGCTTGCTAACCAAATCTGTGTTTTCGTGTAACATATTTGATCTTTTTCTTCTAACGAAGCATGTCCGAAAATTGCAATACGAAACATTTTTTTATAAACGATGCTGTTCATTAAACATGACTAACGTCGTAATAGGTGTGACCCACTTGCTCGGCGATGCTTACATTCCGTCAAATACACCAACTGCATATACGTATGTGTTTTGGAAGCATCAGATTATTGTATTCTGATAAAGTTATACAACTACCTAACTCTATCAAATGACCAAATGCAAAGACAATTTCCTCTATTTATCATTTATTGGTATTGTATACATTCATACATGTACCATCAATTCAAACATGTTTATTTTCATAATACAATTTTTGCCATGTTAATATCTACCTGTAAATTCCACCCAAGACTTTTAGGGTGAGTTGGTATATCGTCAGTGTAAAACGGAATGTACAATCGATAAAAGTCAAATTTTGATAACACAGTATTGATTTCAAGATATCACATAACACGAATTTTAGGAAAAAGAAATGAAAGAAAACTTATCGGTTTGTGTCATTGGTCTTGTTTTGTGAGAATCTTCCGAAATAGTATTTTATCCAGGATTGTTATCTTTTAATTATCTAGCCACACATGTGTGACATAACGCGGTCTGTCCTGCAAGCCAGAATAAGCTACCGACATTTGCCAGCTTGCTATAAATAACACAGTGTGACTTCAATTTTCTATCGGAAAGTATTGGTGGTTGATGTTCCATTTACAAGACGCAATGAGAGTTTTAAAGATCCGCGTCAAGCGAAAATGGGTATTTTTGCAATATGCTGTCAGCGTAGCTACAGACCAGCCTGTGCATCCGCACAGTCTTGTCAGGATATGCATACTGAGGAGGATACTCAGTAGATATCACGAAATCATGCGTGCTTTTTAAAAGCGTAAAGCGTATCTCCTGACCATAATACACAAGTGGGGTGTCTTGGCTTCAGCTACGCTGGCCTCATTAGCAATAAGACCAATTTTCGCAAGACGCGGCTGTAACAGTGTTATTTGAATTAATGGAAATAAGACTGCCTCTTAATCTGATATCAGCCATATGTTTCGATGACAAATAAATAAATTCAAAAAAAAAGCGATAAGAGGACACATATGATGTTATCTCACTTAGTAAATTGTGTATCTACGAACACTATTATGTGGTTGTATAAACTTCATAAAAAACATTTCATTCGGTGGATATGCGTTTATTAAATTAAAAAAGAACACAACAATATAATTTACTTAATCCTTATTTCTGTTTTTATATAATAATATATATTGTTGAATGTACGCTCCAAAAGATAAGGTAAAACATATTAACAATACTAATCAATTACTTCAAAAACACTCTATTAAAATATTTAATATATGGTTAGCAATATTTACTTGCATGATAAACAGCGAGCGGTTTGATATGTCGACGTTTGCTGATAATTATAAAGTATAAGAAGCAAACTCGTCTTCATTGTCCAATCAAGTGCAGCTAAGATTAATTTTCCATTATGTGTTAAACATAATCTTCTTTCTGTTGAAACAATTACTGCTCAGTGCTCCTGATAAAATTAAGAAAACAACATTAAGTAATACTTTAGACCTAAAACAACATTCTTCTCTTTATATGTTTGAGGGCGTTTAAAAAATTAGCACATTTACCCAGTTACAGCAATTTATCATTGAAGTGTGAATATATGAAAGATAGAGCATTAGGAGAGTGGGAAGACAAAAGCATTATCGGAAGGACATTCGACATCAAATATGGTGGGCTGTTGCCAGTTTATTTACATAAGGAGCGTTCTGACAAGACGATATGTCGCTGAACCTTAAGAACGTTTGTTTTTTTGTTTTGCTCAGGGATATGGTTTCGCATCCAGACATTAGATTGTGTGATGTAAGAGGGTTCGATATATTATTACGGAGATGTTGCTGGTGCCGACTATGTAGACGATTTGCAGTTTCGATTTCTCCACATGAGCAAAGAGGATTGTCCACCAGTGATCCTCCGAATAGGTCATTATCGAGGGAAAAGCACTAAAGACACAATATTGCGTGAAGGATTTGATAATCTCTTATTCCAATGTTGAATAATTCAGACGAGTTTTTGAGGTTTCTGCTAAGAAATGCTTTAAAAGAGGACAACGTTGGCGATTGTTGCAAGTCTGACGTAAGGGCATTCCATTTACGTATGGCTGTTGGAAGGGGGGAATAAGTATCGACATGATTCACTTCTTGTGTGATTCGTGTGTGAGAGATAGGCTTTGAACCAATTAAGAAGTTCGTGTTTGATACCCCATGATGCGAGCTTAGTAGCCCACATACTCTGTCAAATGCCTTGGAAATATCGCAAAAGACTGCTCGTACGTCCTTGGCAGTGTCCGTTGCTTTGTTGATATCATTGATAATATGGTTCGTCATCAATGATGGAACCGGAATGGTAAGAAGGCAGTTGTGTTTTCCAATGGAAACCATTGTAAAAATGCTTGCGTACCCAACGTTTCATAAGGTTGACAACGTAGCTCAGATATTGATCGATAGTTTGCTCGATCGGAGGGATCGAGTTTCTTATAGATCAGTGATACGTTTACAAGCTCCAAGATGGTGGAACACTGGATGCGTTTAAAAGATAATTGAAGTAATTTGAAAATGGTAAGGCTAGTTCTTTACAACCTTCGCACCGGAGTTTATGGCTCAGTAGATTAGGTCCACTAGCGTTGGATAGTTTCATAAACTTATTTGCATCAATGACGTATTGAGACGATATCAAGATGTGTGGAAGACTGTGATTATTTATCTCGTGTAAAGATGAAAGGGGCTTGTTTTTGTCATCGACAAAGGATGCTGAGCAGAAGTTTACATATATAGAAATTCACATTTATCTACATCAGAAGAAGCTCCGAGATTATTATGAATAGGTTTATGTATTATATTTGATGTGTTATGTTGCTGTGTTAATTGTTTCGCTAATTTGATCCATGCTGTTGATGATAAATTTAATTGTGTTATAAGTTTATGTGTGTGCTCAAATTAAGACTTTTAAATAAGCGCATACATTTTGATAACAAATACATACCTTTTCCAGTTGTAGTTCACTGTGAGTTTTTCGTTTTATCTGGACAAATTTCGCGTCGAATAAATGACAAATTGTAGGCTCTCTACATATTAACGTATGTTCATTTTAATTACCCATAAGCCATGGGTTAGTCATGTTCATGTATAAGCTTCTATGTATTTTCTTTAAAAAGTCGAACCGGTTAATGTATGCATATCGGAAGTTTCAACGTACGAAAGAGGCAAGTATATCGTGCAAATAAGCACTGTATATTGATTGTTGTTGGAAAAGTACATCTGGGTGCCGTAGCATTATGCGGAATATGTATGACTATACTTTAAAACAGGAATCAGAGTGGGTAGCAACTACCATTTTCCCGTAAAATAGAAGAACGGAAATTTTGCTATAATCGCGGAACACTTACGCGATGTAAATCGCGCAATTTTGTTACATTTGCTGTGAGTAGTGAGATCATCACTGAGTCACGTAACCGGCACGCGACCACCATGCGGCAGCCGTACATATGTGTTCTCACCTCACATGCTCAGTAGAAAAAAACGGGCGTCCTATTGACGCCGTCAACAGCAGTAAGAAGGTACTGAAGATCGTAATCGATTTCTATAAATGACAAAATAAACAAATAAATACTATCAACAGAAGGAATAATCAAACTGTACCGATAAATAATAATTCAAAAGAAATAGCACATATTCTTCATCGAACACATCCTTAATACTATCTTACAGAATCTACTCAGAAAAACTCGATTCCTACATTTAAACATGCACGCCAATTTCAGACTTTTAATATAAGTTGGCATAAAAACCTAAGCAGCCATGCTGGTATCCTCCCGAATAGTACGGATCCTCACAGTGTGTATGCTTATTTTACTTAAATTGTGTTTGCATTTATTCTATGTCTTATGATGTCTTTCCAACGTAACTCCATTTGCATTTGTACTTACTGCCCAAATAAAATAGTCCTCGTATTATTACCTTCAATTAACCTAAATTTTAAAACGACTCTCACGAATGCTGAAAACATGTTACTTGGTCGTCTGCATCAAAACACTTTAAAAAATACCAGTGTCATGATTACGTCATTAAGTTGAAGTGGTGCTTCAACACAGTCACTCGATAAATTGATTTATACCGCATTCTGTTGGATATGTTCCGTCGGGTTTGAACACGTTTATAATGTTGTTTTTGTCGATTCTGAAGTTATTTTGTAAAAAGAATTGTAAGGATATTATTCATTTATATCAGTTCATTATCTTGCATTGATTTTTTTGCATGAATAATTTGGAATCAACCAAAACCTATTTTTCAATTATCCGTTACATCAAACTATTGCGTAATATAAAAAGATAGTTGTTATAAATTGATTTATCGATATGGCTACGTTAATATATGTTTATGCTAGTAGTATGAACTTCACATATGACAAACAAACATTGTTAAATATCAATCGTAATAAACAAAATGTTTCTTACAAGTATTTGTGAAGATAAACAATGTTTTATTTGTCACTTTTTCTTCCCAAAATGACACATATTATTTGACGATATATATTTAAGAAGTTCACTGTTAATAGAAGAAAAGCTTCATAAGTTAACAACGAACGAGATGTAAAAACTGCATCCATATAACAACAATTGGAGCCGTACGTCATGTTGCCAAACATCATTCACGACTTGAAATGTGTTATGGCCTACATGTGAAAGCTGTGTTTAAAAAAGAAGTATAATGACAATAATTTGATGCATTTTGCTTGTGAACATGCATTTTTGACGCTAGGATAACCATCCATATTATAATCAACTACAAGAAAAATGTAAATTTTGACACATACTTATGACTTGAGATATGAACATATATGAAAAAGCGTGTTGAAGTACTGTATATTGTATGAACTCTCCTTTGTGTTAATAGTTATTCTTCTTGACTCCTTCTTGTAAAGTGTTGTTTAACTGAAACTATTATTAATCAAATTACTTTAAGTGACACTTGTTCGGATATCATAATTAAGGGCATACAATAATGAAATAATTTATTTTAAAAACATCCATACTATTTAATAAACAAAGTTTATTGTTAAGTTAGTCCTTGAATAGTCCTATGCATACATTTAGTGCGTATTCAAATGTTATTAAAACTGTTAACATACAAACAACAGCGACCGAACGGTTAAACATGCTTTTGAAATAAACGATTTACAATCATGTTACTTATAGAAATGTGTACCATTATATATTATACCAGTATTTGTTGAATTAGAAAGTAAATGCGGCATAACGCTCCAAATTATTTAAAAGAGACTTATTATCAATATGCTCATGATAAAGGGTTATTTCAGGGTGTAAACACATTCGACATCATCCGTTTATGTCTACTTCTTTGTTTTCGAATCGAAAGAAGATTTAGAGAAGCCAATTTTAGTGTAGTGGGATGAAGAATTGTCGATATAAGTATGACATTTACGTCGGGAAATTTGTTGAATATCAAAGGCTCCATGAATTAATCGGTCGAAGGAAAATTTTCTGTTTATCGTAATAAGAAAGGGTCAAACATCTTATAGATAAGATTTAAGTACAAAGCAATGTTCTTAAAATCAAACATGTGGAAAGATTATTACCTTCGTGGTAACAAACAAACCAGTAATGTAATAATATATTGCTGCAACGACAAGAAAATGCAAGTAAAGCGTGTGAAGGTTTAATTGAGTTACTTTTAACATGCCTCGTGTCAAAGTAACGTGCAGGCAATCAGTAAGCAATTCAATATATACTATAATCCTGTCTTCCTTGTTCATCTACCCGTTGACTTTCAGAAAAATAAATAATAAATATTGGTACTTTTAAGTTTTTTTAAATCCAAGCGACCATTGTTTTGCACTCATTTCTTGTATTATTTAGGTAAATGCCATCACTTAAATTGTTCGTATTAGCTTTTTTACTTTTTTAAACAAATAACATTAAAAATCTTGATTTCAATGCGCACTTATTAAATGAAATTAAAACGCACCAACGATCAAGAGCCTAATGAACATGTTTTATTAACATGAATTTATAATTGAAGCTGAAAATTCCTCAAATTCTGTCAGTCTTGCACAATATTTTATATCATACCTTTTTATATATTACCTTTATATATTTCACAAGCGAATACAAAATCAAATATAACGTTATTGACAACAAAAACAAGAGCGGAAATTAAAATGATATGGTTAAAAAAGGTTTAATACTATACAAAATTAGGAATATGACATAACCTACCAGTGCAGACGTTCCTAATCTTCAACTTGTCAAACGACAGGTTGAGAAAGCAGATCCATGGTCCGTATGACAGTGTTCTGTACATTTTTCACAGAAGTTTTGTTTGTTTAACAAACAAAAAGGAGAACGTCAACGAAGCTTTTTCTCTGATACAGCTCTGTCATGGGCTATAGTGTCCATCAATATACCGGTCACATTGATCTTTAAAACTAACGTTGTATAATTGTTGTAGACGTAATCGATTAACGTTAAAGTATAAAGGCATTATATAAATCTATTAAGCGTAGTAATTCTCCATATCACAAATCTGAAAATTTATTAGAGTGAATAATACCAAACTTTAAGGAACATCGTTCACAATATATTTCGTTTAAATCTTTAGTGACCAAACGAAAATCATGTATGTCATGGAGGAAGTCCAACAGTGAATTATTTTGCGATAGTTTGTTTTTTATTAATGGTGAAGGATAAAGTTAAGCTGCAATAAACGTTATATTCCAGTTCAAACACATATTCAAAAAAAGTATTAAATCATCTATAATTACAGGACGAAAGTATGCACTATATTTAAACAAACACTTTATTTTATATAACTTTTATCTTCATATGAAAAAGTTGTTTACCAATTTAACAGCTAGTGTTGGTAATTTCAAATTTGAATGTGTAAAATAGTGATAAAAGGCAGATGTATTTGCAATACAATAATTATTAAATGCACAAAGTAATATACCGTAAGTCCTTTATTTGGAAGTCAATTTGCTCGGTCGATAATTTAGTCGGATGGATGAACACAGGATGGGATTACAACCTATACCTGAATGCGTATGCCAAGTTTAAATGATTTTATAGTATATACGATTTTTACGCAGATCTTGACATAGACACAGTCATACATTCTAGCCCGAAAGTCGATATGGCTGAATTCTTGTGCTTTATGGTATGTTGAAGCACCTTATTTTAATTGTTCACTTGTTCTTTAGATAAATTAGAAAAGGTAAAAAGCATGATAAGTTGAAACCAAGAGCGGTTAGCTCTTAGTTTCTTAACAACATATAAAAATATCAACAAGTATAAATGGACTAAATAATGATACACCACAATGTAGACAAGCACATTCCAATAATATACTGCAATCGACAAGTCAGATTTGTGCTTCTTGTATGTATTTTTCAGCCATTACTATATTCGTTTAAGCTATGACGCATATATATATATATATATATATATATATATATATATATATATATATATATATATATATATATATATATATAGTGTTTTATACAGGAAGGAAAAAGGGCGTGGTGCAAAATTAAAAAAAGGGCACTTTAGCGCGCGACATCCATAAAAAGGGCACAAATATATCTGTATAGTGACTTAATAACAAGCTTTGTTACACACAAACATTGTATGTATAGTTTTGTGATTTATTGTTGAATAATTAAACCAACAAAATCCAGAATGTATATTTTATTGTGTTTTATATTTTCATGTAGTAACAAAAAACAAGATTAAACACCATAGGATATATATCTTATACACACTATAGCTTTTCAAAGAAGTCTTAGAATACTGTTAAATGAGTTACCCTCTTAAACAATTATTTATATTTAAAACGTTACACACATTGCACAAACAAGTCCTTTATATGTATCTTAAATGGAGATTCACAAACACTAACACTTTGTTGAATAGTCAGAAAGTTCTGCGTAATGACATTGTTTTCATGACCATGTGTTGTATTGTGTACATTTTATTTCGCAAAAAGTGTAACTAGGAACGGCGCCGTACTGTCTTTTGTTCATTGTCAATTAATTCAATACACGTTAATTGGTCTCCGATATAAACTTGTTTTGCTTACAAAGCAATTTGCATCAATTTCTAATTTACGTTTCGTCGAAAGTGGAATGCCAAAATCGGAAAGCGTACGTTGCGACATTCTAAACACGAATGATAAGTGGTACAAGTTCAATATTTTTGTAAAATTCATATCTGTGTTTGCCAATTAACATATTTTGACAAGTTACAAACGAGTCATAATGTTCTTAATTGAACCAATGGTGCAGGCCTACTACTGTTACAACAATTAACAACTTTTGGCCAAACAGGGTCCAAGACGGGGTATCAACTTCTTTGCCGACATTCACACGTTATTGTAATCAAAACATCGTGACAATTAACAAGCACGTGCTCCAATTAAGCGTGGTCTGCCTTACCGTGAACAGCAAACGTGTTAAGATTGTCGTCTGCTACAATTCATCAACACACGTCTACTGAGAGCCCGCGCCAATTGTATTGGATAGGAGGCGGAGCGTTATTTCAATCGACAGCTTTGCTATGAGCCTGCGCCAATTGTATTGGATAGGAGGCGGAGCGTTATTTTAATCGACAGCTTTAATATGTCACGGGTTGCTATTTTCGGTGTATGGCCAATATTCAGGAAGTACAGTGGACGTCATGGGGTTTTGTAATCGGCGTTTGGAAACAATTATCGGGCGTAATATACGGCCGTACGCCGCTTAGTGCAAGCCCTGTTAAAATTAATTTTTATTAACTTAAAACTGTTTTGCATTAAATTGAAATCAAATCAATATTTTACAGATACAACTGGTGTGTTTTTTAAATTTAATTACGCGTAAAAATAAATGTTTTGATATAACTGAATTATGCATGAAATGCACAATTTCCACGTGAATAACATCGAGGTTTTCATCAAGTCTCCAAAGTAACTTTGCACGATTGTATCCGGACCGATTAGTGTTACAAAGCCACTGAAATTATCGATTGATATTGACACATGGTTATTCACGCATGACGTATTCACAACCGCGCGAATCTTCGCTGATAATAGTCGGCTTAAAAGTTTGGTTAAGAGGCAATTAAGATGTTATCAATATCAATAAGGTCGCGCACGGCGGAAAACAAGGCGGCGGCCTTTGAAAAGGGCAGCGTGGCGCTGATTTGCTTTGAAAGGGGCAGCGAGGCGCTTCAAAAAAGCGGCGTGGCGCCGCGCCACGCTAAAACGGCCTGGATAAAACACTAATATATATATATATATATATATATATAACCACTAGATGTGATCTATAGCCGTTAGTCAAATGAAGTTTTCATTATCAAATTCAGTTTTGTCATCGACGATTTGGTCGCAAACTTTTATGTGGCGTTGAATGAAAGCTTTCCGTTTTGTTTTACGGTTTTTGTTTACACAATGTGTATAACTTATACAAAAAGGGAACACAAATAATAAAGAAGGAATTTAGTTAAATTACATTCTGAAAATTAACAAAATAATATAAATTTTCTTTTATAAAAAATACGTGCATTACTAATAGATCTTTAACCTTCGCAAGAGAAAAATAGAAAAGGACTGGTAAAATGGTATGCGCGATACATCAAGGTATTTGTAACTGAACACCAAACCGGTCCAAAAATTGACCGTCCGATGAGGAATTGCGGCTTTAAACTGATTCAATTCTGGTCATATAACGTCATACAGATTTACAGTATTGGTCCTCATTCATAACTGGAGCTCAAAAAGCATATTAATGCGTGTTTTATATAATTATTACCTATAACTATCTACAATTATACAACACATAATAACTCAGCCCACCCAAAATAGATTTGCTTCGAATTGAGACACATGCATTACAGGCAGTCTATTTCAATGAATTTCTGAAGTGGGTATGCATTTTATTACCAAATTTGTGTGCATTATGTTGAAATAATATATTAAGTATTCCTGAATACTGTTGCTGTTTCGTTTTACAACAGAGTTGTCGGAGTACAAACATGTCACATTAATGTAATGCTAAACCACATAATCCTGTATTATAAGCTGATAATAGTGAAATAGTAAGTTTACCTCATATAACGATAATACCAATAATAAAAGGAGCCTTCTCGCACAACAATATAATATTATTTATACCGCCAACCAAAGCAAAATGAAACAGAATGCATATTATATATTATATAAACGCAGGCTTTGCTTCGGAATCACTACGTAGTTCTCATGAGCTGCCCGAAGCCAATCTCGCGTTCGCCCGTAAATGTTCGTATATATTCGCGTGAAATTCAAATGGAAGATATTGGCGGACTAACAATAAAAACGAGCATTTTGCATTTCGTTAAATCTATGTAACCAGACCACATATAGCGTTGAAATTTTAGTAATTGCTATATGAACACTGATTGGTTATGGGTAAGCTTTATTTTACGAAATATTTTACGAAATATTCGTTGATTTTGAGTAGTTATGTAGCTTTAATTGTTTGTAGATATTTATTTGGATGATATTTGGCTTTAAATTATTGCATAGACTGCGTTCGAATTGAGTTACTTACTTTTTGCTGTGAGATTATATTAATAATGCTTACAACATGATGATATTTTTTTCTATTTTTCTTCTACTTATAAAATTAGGGGGAAAAATCTACAACACTACTTTAGGCTGTGAACATCGGATGGCTGCAACTTTCGCTTCAGGAAATTTGCATGTAACAGAAAATAAAGTAAAGTTGATTTTGTTGATTTTGATTTATTTGAATTATTGATCAATAGGTTTTAAACAATTATTGGGTACATGCTGAGTATTGAAAATAGTAAACATTCGTGCATTAGCGGACAGTGGTAAACAGAGAATGTATTAATATTCTAAAAAATGTAAATAGCTCTAACATTTTCTGCAGAATAGGTTCTTCTTTCTCCTGATTTGATTGTGTTGATCAGCAATGATTAAAGTATTTATTTCATATAATTATGTTAACCTGAAAATTAACCTTTTATAAAGAATATGGTCAATGCCGCAACAAACTGCATTGTATCGTATGTTCTTTACTACTATATAGATTCTTAAACTTGAAGTATTACAATATGGTACAGATAATTTATTAATTTAGATGGTTTGTCTCAATAGAATCAAACAGTAAAAGCTTGATAATAATCTACTGTTTATTGCGATATCGATATATTTCATATCAAAACAACAAATTTAAGTGTGACCTACACTCAACCTGTGTAACAAAAGACGCAGCCATATATGTACATAAAATGTGTCAACATTATTATGTTTAACATATTTAATGCAGATGCAGTATATTAAATAAAGTTGTATTAATATGTTTTGTTAAGATTTTGTTGGCCAGAATTACTTTGCAATGTATATAAACTTGATATATTTTACATAGCCGGTTTCTGCTAAAATCGTCCGCTAAAAAATTTCCTCGAATTAAATAGTTCTTTTTTTTTAAAGTTGAAAACAGACAATTGGTAAATATTAAATATGATGTTACACAAGTATATATCGTGCGAAATACCTACTCTACACAAGCAAAATGATTAATACAAGTTTAGTTTAAGAACATTAAACTATCATAATATTTTATTTTGTATCTGATGATAATGAAAAGGATTTTCACTAATGGGTATCAGATTGTTGCTTGAAAAACGTCGGAGGATTTTTTATCGTTTCACCACAGATACGTACGCGCTGTGACCTTATTTGACTGAAATTATATTAGATCGTTTTGAAATAAATATTGAATAAGAGCAAAATGTTCACAAGCTTGAAAGGCAAAATTGGGCATATCTTTTATATATCTTTGAGAAATAGGAATCTAGTTGTTTGGTTCCGTAGTACTTTCATACACGATACACAATAAATGTTTAATATTCCTGTATATCACAGGATCAGCATGAAAACATACTTGTTTACCAAATTATTTTGAATATTTTGCACTTATTTCTTCTCTCAATTATAATACTTAGTAAACGGAAATATTCAACTTTCAAAACATTTATAATGCACAAGTTTTGTTATTGTGTTTTTATGGCGGTGTATTTGTAAGAATAAATCGCTGTTGTCTGAACTAGATAATCTAAGAAATATACTTTTACGTGATTTCGTATACATTGTCAGAAGCTTAACTTGATGATTTATTATTTCAAACTTTTTTAGAGTTTGAGGCGAAAGGTATGTGAAAAGCTTTGATACTTTTTCTCCAACGCTTACCTTATCACAAATATCACAAAGCAAAGTGCCGTATGTTGACGTTGGATTGCTTATTTTGATGTTTGATACACACTATCCAACATTGCGAAAATAAAGTGTTTATGGGCATAAATTATCAAGATGAGCATTCGGTGCTGAACTTTCGACAAGGTGACGTCGTATTAGTCATATCATAATTAATTTATATAAGAAGTAATTTAGGTCATCAACAATGCCACCACAAACGTCTGAGGCAAGTTTAAATTAAAAAAGCTAATTATTAAACTATTTAAGTACAAAACAACAATCAAACGGTTATTTAAAAAATAAATCATTACATTTAGTATTTAGGTAATTGCTTTGAATTTGCGCGGTACGGGTTTTTTAATAACATCAGTATTTGAGATAATTATACGTAGTAACATCGCTTAAAAATGAATATACTCGTATTTCAAAATATATGTATTTTAAGTGAATTTGAGTTGTTCACTTTGTTTTACGGAAGCAACAAATAAAAACAGCATTGTTTTGGCCGATACGACGCGAACGTAACATAAGCTACCCCACCAAAAATTAAATTATGACACGTGAACATGCAGACTGTGTAGTTCTTATGTCATCTTTTCATTGTGACGCAATTTGTACAAATTGCAATTGTTTAACTATAATAATGGCCCTTCAACGAATTGCTGCTGTCAACTTCAAGAAAATAATCGACTGTAAGAATGTGCCGAAGCACATTGTATAACAAGCGTTATAATGCACCAAATACATACAACGTTTAGATGAGACAGTTGGTTCGACTCGTCACAGTGTTCATTTATAAATGACGATACATAAAAGATGCACTGTCATAAGTAATCGGAAACATGTTTATAAACGGATAATGCCAAGTTGAGCGTTTGTGTCCCGTATAAGATAATTTGCACAAAAAAAGGTTGATATCATCATTATTTGCGATATGAACAACCATTTAAACGAAACTTGTATGTGACCAAAGCTGGGAAAATCAGTCTTGTGTTCAAAAAATCACATTTTGACTTTTTGGCAATTTTGGATTCTCTGAACATTGTAGTTCACAAAAATGATATAGATTTTTTATTTATCACATTCAAAACTAATTTTATGACCTTCCAAAGTGACCAACCCTACATTTTACCGTCACTAAAAGTTGTCATTTAATACAAAAAAACAACGAAAATTTTCAAACAACAAGCACATTGTTTTATTAAAACAATAATCTTTCCTTTAGTCAAATACATAATTATAGTGCAATAAACTGACAACAGCATTATGGACATTTAAAATGTACCATTTGTGTTGCTATGGTAACCAATCAACATGTTAATAATCACCAGAGCACACAATCACGCCTTTTATAAATCTATGAATTGTATTTTCAATCAAGTGTTTGTTTAAAGGCAAACACAACATTAATTTCACTGTTTTGTAACTAGTTAAACGATAACAATCAATAATGTGTGTGTTCCATGAACAATTTCCTTTTTTTATTCAGTTACATGTGTATTTAAGTATAATGTAACCTCAAACACAACATAATGGAAAAACACAGCATTGAAAAGTGTTGGTTGAAAGTACACTTGGATACTAAATGTTTCGGTAAATGAAATAATCATTATTTATCATTATTTCTGATAGAGAAAAATAGACAAAATAAACAATTACTTAAACATAAAAATTGTTTGTTTTTGTTACCATGGAAACAATGTAGCAAACAAACAAAAATATAGGATTTTCATTGTAAAACATAAATAAATACGATATTCACACTGATTTTGTTCCAGTTTTTCTGATAGGAAGTCTGTGTTCATAAGGTTAAAACAATTGCATGGTTAGATCTACATGGAAAAAATGATTTTTGTTTTGTAAATATGAGATATAAAAAACTTGAAAACAAGCTTGTGCAATTAGAACAACAAAAGTTTGCATTGGACATTTCAAAACCTGTATCAACTGACACATTTAGCAATCGTATACATGTTTTAGCTTTCCTAGGAATAGAGGATTTTTTGCATTGTTTGTGGGAAAATATATCACCCAATACCTTGGCCAAAATAAACACTGATACATGATGTATGTAATTGTTGTGGCACCATCAGAGAAGATCAGATGCGCATCTTAATGCATCTTCTTTTTTTTGGGGGGGGGGGCAAAGTCTGTTTTTTGTTGCTCACCAGTAGCACGTTTCGGACATGTCAAGTTTTTGTTTCATCTATGCGACAGAATTCATGAATGTTTTCAAATAAATACCACTGATGGTCCAGATCAAGCCCTTTGCAAACATTTCTTATGGCAGGTTGTCACAGCTCACATTAACATTCACTTTCGAGACCTTCCTGAGAGTGATTTTGACCACTGGTGAGTCACTAAATTCCCTGCATTCCACAACACCGGGATGCTCCGCTGACACATGGAAAATAATGAAATTTGGTGACATTCTTTATGTGGTGAAACAATGTCATAAAGTAATCCTTCCTGTCTTAGATAACAACAGGATTGGAAGAGTCCCCCACAAGCTGGGGGATGTTGTGGCCTGTCCTTGACGATAACCCCACAGACGCAGCGACATCAGACAACATTTCTGCATTGAAGTTTCTGTATCAAGATTACCATTTAATTAAGAAACAATTGCAAAATATAGTTTTCCTATTATCAAATTATTATTTTGTTGTTGTTGTTGTAATAGAAAACTACAAAGTTTGAAGGATGATTTTGCATGGGATTTTGTTTGCCATATCAAGAATTTCATACCAATAAAACAGCTGAAACTATTAAAATGAATATTTATTTTCCTGTTACAAGACTGACATAAAGTACCTACACACTATTTTTAATTGATTTATGTTTTATTATTTTTATATTTTATTACATGGCAGAACTACTGGATAGACCTATGGAAATGCAAACAAGGTTTATCAAGAAGGATCATGCAGGTCACATACACCATACTGTGATAAGGAATTTACCTCCACTTTGACTTCCAGATGCCAAAGTGCCAATCTGGTGTAAACTTTGTATGTCTTATCAACATAAAGCTTAGTGTGATGATTCTGTGTAAACCTGAAATGTTAAAAAATAATTATTTAAAAAGGTCAGGCTACAATTTAGAATATGTATTTTGTAGTAATTGACTGACTCAAGAATGTTGACTCATTTCAATATATTATTTTAAGAGAATTTTCCTTTTGAGATTGATACCAGAGTAATATTTTTTTTAATATATTTACTACATATCAACATGCTTTACCATTTTGCAATTGCATTACTGCAAACAAATATTTTTAACAACAGGTTTAGCTAAATTAATTTCTCAACATTAAAAAAAGCTATCAGAAACACAATAACTAAGGGCTTGTTATTACCTACAATAACTCTCCACAGAAGGTACCAGATGACTATGTTGTTTTTATTTTGGCCGCAACAGTTGTCACACTGAAAGTGAGAATGCTGTTCGCCAAGACCGTAACTTCCCAACCTGTAGAATATCAAATTATTGGTTATTTATCTACATAACACTTTTTTTATAATAATAATTATTAATTAAATTTGTGCTTAAACATTTAAAAAAAGTAAACCTTAAATTTGTTTTGTTTATCAGCTTCTGCCACATGAAGTTCAGACTGTTCAATAAACGCAGTATCTGATGTTTTTTTTGACAGCTTCTACATCAATATCAATATCAGACTCATCATGGTTTGACTCAAGGTCACTTTCATCACAGGAGTCTGTTCCATATAGCTAATCTAATGGCTAAATAATTTTTTTATACCCCTATATAGTATAAAGACTAGTCTTATACTATATAGGGGTATATTTTTTATGGAGCCATTAGATTAGCTATATTGATAGAATTTCAAACTCCTGTGCTTTCATAATCATCTACCACATCAAACAAATCTTGAGTAGCGGGGTGAGAAGTTTCAAAATAAAGATCATTTACATTCGATAAATCATTTAAATTTAAACACGAAGTGTCCTGGTCTTGTGAAATTTCACATGGAACAGTGTTGGTGTTAATAAATTGAGACATGATATGTTAAAGTCAAATTTAAATCTTCCACCATTTCATGTAAACAATTCAGTTGCTATCGTACAGTTTACTTCCGGGTCAAACTTGCGAGTCGCGAAAATTAATCACAAAGCCAAAATACACATATATCTTTCACTTACCTATTTTAAGCATGTGGAAATATCATTTCCGAACCTTCTTCGATTGAAGACATCCATTAGTACACGATGTCATTTTGATTTACAGCGTTTAATAGCCATTGAAAATGAACACTACGAGACAGGTTGCGCTACCTGTGAACTGCTCAAACGATACAGTGTCTTTCAAGGGGAATAATTTGAATTAAATAAGCGGATTACAAACCACCAAATGTGCCAGTGTTTAAAGGACATATTCATGCTATATTGTGGAAATTTTCAAAGCATGTCATAAATTATGAGCCGAGAAATTGTATGAAAAAGACGAAATATCCAATGCATTTTCGTACAAGATTTTTATCTCGCGATTTCCCGACATAAACGTCAGCGTACACAAGACTGATTTTCGCTGACGACGTCACAATTATACACTTAAATCGATAAACAAACAGGTTGACTGATTGTTATAATAATATTAATTGATTTGTTTAAAAACTGGCATTCCTCTCCGTAAAGGACAAATGGTCCTTCAACTACTCTAGAGTCTTGTTATAGTTGATCTGAGGAATACCTAAACTTTACCCATCTTAGTGCCAAATTTGCAAAAAAAAAGATTGACGTTTGCCCGAATTGCTATGCAAGAATAAACACGATTTGAATATGCCATTAGTGAAAAACACATTTGTCAATAAATTAATTACAGTTTGGTAAGCACCCCGTTTATATAAAATTGTAATATTTGTATTTCGGACGTCACATACATGTTTTATATATTTGTATTTGTAAATTGATTAGCAAGTACGTGATCAGATATTTCGATGAACAACGCCTTAACTCCATTCTAAATTAAAAAAAGACGCAATGCGTTAATATCTGATATGAACTTGATGATTAGCGGCACCTTTTAATTTTCAGGTCCAGTTCAGTATGCAAATTGTTTAAAAAATTGATTTGGTGAAATGTGATAAGCAACGTTTTTATGATGTAAATAATCGTTGAATCGTTTATAATTTTTAGAACCAGTGTCTCTCGTAACTCTTTAAGAGTTGTTGCACTTAGGATTTTGTAATGCTTTTCTGTTATTTTGTGTGCACAAATTAGACGTAAATAAATGTATGTCTGTCTGACACGTGTTTGTGCAGGCATTCAACATACATTAATTTTCATAAATATCATAAATGCAGACGCGCAAACGAGATACTAGAGTCAAAGTAGTAAACATTTTACATGAAACTTTAAAACAATACTGTTGTGTATAATATAGTTTTACTACATTTATGACAAACATAGCATGCATGGTTGATCATTGGTAATACTTAATGATTACTTAGTATAAGAGCAGTTGCTGATTATTTAAACAATGACAGTCTCATTGAAATCAATGCCATCGATTCATGTTATTTACGCATATCCTACTGGATATAAGGAAGACATGTTCCATGTTTTCATGGCCCATCCCAGCGGACCATTGCACGGATGTGTTTTTATATGTCTTTGCATATTCCAAGCCCTTCGTTTATTTGCATAGGTCATGGTGAAATTGCTTCTTGGGAGCAGTACGCATCGAACTGAATTGTTCATCCTCACTTTGGCTGCAGACAACCTAGAGTTTGGTATAACAAATGTACAGTATAGCAACAATTTGTCGAGCACTAGAAGGTTGAACTTTGTTCGGACTGCTTGTAAAGTGCTTGTCTGTTATTCTTTATTTTTTCATTAACACATGTTTTTAGCCCAGTTCTTGAGAAAGATATCGCGATCCATGCCTTCAGCACATATTTGATTACGTGACGACAGCTCCCAGCATCGTGATTGTTTACATTTATTTTTAACATAAACATTATCTTAAAAAAGAAATCTTCCTCTTTTTTGGTCGTCTATGTTGGTTATAACACACAGTTCCTAAAACTATTTCCTTTACTCATATCTGTGTGTGCAGCAGCAAGGATAACATGTTGTACAACTGTCAAACCCGTTATAGGTTCAGATTAATGCAACAACTATTTTTAGTTAACTTTAACAAGGATAAACCTTCGAGTATTGATTTTAACAGTATCGTGTTTAAATTATAAAGTTCTTGTTTTATATATCTTTATATTCATACACACATACCCAATTTTGATATATGTATATATACAAACATCACTGTTATACAGACCGCTAGGTATAACACCGCCCAGTCAGTCGCTGTATGCGTTTTATTCGTCAAAATTGCCCGGCAGTCAGATAAGCATAGCTTCGGCGATGTAATCTGTTCGATCATTTCTATAGGACCTTGTCATGAGCAATTTCGTTTGTTACATTCGTCGTGCTTCTCCCATTGAACGAAGCCATACCGGTCTTGACGGTCAAGTTATTTCGCAAGTTAACACACGCGGTGTAAACTATCCATTTATTTGATTATGCGCTATTAATTAAGCAAACATAAACGTATGGAGAATACTTAACTAGCAGACGGATTAACTCACACTATGAGCTTCCAGCACAATGTCATAAGCGAGGACAAATCACTGTCAAATATATAGCATGATCCCTTCCAATAATATTTCAACCATTGGAAAAATTATAAAGCAGCGAAAACACCATTATAAGCGGTGTTCTAACGCACTAGTAGCTGATCTTCAGATAAATAAATAACAAATTTACCCTTGTTAAACTTCAAAAAATCTTTCACTTGATTACATCATACAATAATATAGATTTCATTCCGTTCTGAAAAGTATATGTCACTCAAATCATCAATATGTAATCAGCAATGAGATTATGTTCGCATTTTTTGTAAGCATGTAAATCGGCCAACAAACGTAAGACCGTCTTTATAATGAAAAAGAACACGAATTTACATTTAGAGGACAATGACAATGATGATATTTAAAAACTATAGTTAAACACGTAACAGCATTTTTGGAGACATTTATTGTTCTCATGCAAATAAGTGAAATGTTTAAAGGTCAAATTTAAAGAAATTACCATGTTAATGATTATTATTTTTGATGCAAAACAATTGGTCGATCAACTAATATATATTTTTCGGCAATTTTAGTTGAAAATAACAGCATGTTTTGTTGTTTCGCATGTGTCTTTTTATGTGGATATCACGGATTTTAGTATTTTAAAACGAACATGAACGTTTAGTTAATGCAAAGTACGTCATCGAAGATATATTGAGCATGAAAAAGGCATGTAAGATTAATGTTTAAATAATTTAATATCTTCATGCATACGAGTACACATAGTTTTGCTCTGAAGTACCTAAACCTTTTTACATTTGTAGACAATGTTTCTAAAGAATCATACATCCCAAATTAAATAAGACAAAATTAAGATTATAAAAGTAATGTTTTTTTGTTTTTAATCTTTTCAATAATGACCACAGTTTGCAAAAGAAAGCTATTATGATTAGATAAGTGTATTTCTCTTAAGTTAATCTGAATAACATATATATATCATCAAGATCAACGTTTAGTATTCTATGAATTAATTACATAATGTGAAGATGAATATCGCTTCGTTTGACGACAACATAAATGTGTAAATGAACGTACATGACTTCACAGCTCTGTAGAGGTAATAAAGCTTAGGCTAGGGAATGCTAGACAATATGGAAAGCAATGTGATCTTTAACTTCTAATAATAACGCCGTCCTTTGTGTTTCTCAATAATTTTTACTTTTCCAACACCCGTGTTTCTACATCGGAGAAGAAGGCATTCAAGCATACTTTGCACAAGTCGCATACTGTTACCACTTTTGAACTGCTTACCACTAGAGTTGTTCTGTAGCAATTAATCAAATTAAGTTATCACAACAAATTGAGTTATGTCATCGACGATTTGGTAAAAAACGTGTATAAAGGCGTTGAATTAAAACTTTTCGTTTTGTTTTACGGTTTTGGTTTTCATATTTATACCAAAATGGAAAAAAATAATAACGAAGAAATTTATTTACATTCAATTTTTTCATTAACATTCAATCGTTGTAGCTTATGTTACCCAGCCAGAAAAATCCCCGACCACCATGGGGATCGAACCCGGGATCTCCCGGTTCCAAATCAGGCAGTATAAGTTTTCCTAATACCGAACCCTGCTACATACACCCCCTCCAATTGTGAAACTCTTCCACGAATTTCCTATTGCCATGACATCTGTGAGACGTCTAACACACATGGTGGATATTTTACGTTGGGCGTTACTGTTACCAAGCCAGAAAAATCCCCGACCACCATGGGGATCGAACCCGGGACCTCCCGTTTCCAAATCAGGCAGACACTCTACCGCGTCGCTATAAAAGCTAGCTCATATAGCAAGGCAGTATAAGTTCTCCTTATACCGAACCCTGCTACACTAATACATATACTAAACAAGGATTTCAAAATGAGTTCCAATAAGTTTGATTTACCAAAACGTCCATTTAAAAGATAACCGAGTATAAAGTTTAACAAGAACTTCAAGGTAATTGTAACTTAACACCAAACCGGTTCAACTATAGACCGCCCAATTCAGAAATAGCCCCTTTTAAACTGATTCAAATTCTGGTCTTACAACGTCATAAATATTTACATTATTGGTCCTAATTCATAACTGGAACTCAAAAAGCGTAATAATACGAGTTTTATATAATTATTACCCATTAATATCTACAACAATGCAATACATAAAAATTAAGTCCACCTAAATGTGTTTCGAATTAAGACACATGCATTACAGGCTGTCATTTCAAAAAATTTCTAAATTGTGTATATCCTATGTCAACAATTTGTGTCGGTATTATGTTGTAATAATATATATAAGTATTACTGGATAATTCCTATTGCTCTTTCTTTTTCCAACTCAGTCATACGAGTACGAACGAGCGCGCATTAATGTAACGCTCAGCCACATAATCATGTATTATAAGCTACTAATAGATAAATAGATAATTTACTTTATATAACGATAATGCCAATAATAAAAAGAGCCTTCTCGCACAGCAATATAATGTTATTAATACTGCCAATACTAACACAATAAAATAAAATACATATACTTTATTATATTAACGCAAGGTTTGCTATAGAAGGATTACGTAGTTCTCATGAGCTACCCGAAAACAATGTCGCGTTCGCTCGTAAATGTTCGGATATACTCGCATGAAATTCATAAAGAATATATGGTCACACCCACAAAAAAACGAGCGATTTGAATTTCTTTTAATTACTCACCAGACCACATATAGCGTTGAAATTTTGGCTATTGATTGCTTATGGGTTAGCTTCAGTTTACGAAATATTTTCCGAAATATTCATTGATGTTGAGTTTTGATTTAGCTTTAATTGTTTTAAGAAGATATGCTTGCTTTTTAATTTATTGTAAACAATTTTATGGACTGCGTTCAAATTTCGTTACCTGTTTGCTATGAGATGATCTCAAGAATGCCAACAAGAATATCAAACACGTGTTCCTATTTTTGTTTTTACTTAAACAATTATAGAAAAAACTACAACAATATTTTAGTCAATGAACACCAGATGGCTGCACCTTTCATTAAATTGGCATGAATAAGAAAATGATGGGCTTACAACATATCAATCACTAGGATACACGTCGTTCGTTTACATTTGGCGCATTATGCAGCCTCGGCACATTGGCTTATTTCCCTCACAGGTACACATTTATACAACTGGCTTATTATGTTACAGTAGAAACCCTCTTAACCGGATCCTCTCTTTACCGGAATCCTCTCTAAACCGGAATCCTTTCTAAACCGGACACATTGTCCAGTCCCATTTTTTCCCTATAAAACCATGCGTAAAATATCTCCTCAAAACCGGAATACCCTCAATTCCGAATACCGGTCATTCTTTGGATCAAAACTGGGTAATTCCATACGTTATTGTACCTCTCTAAACCGCTCAGGGCCGGTTTATTGCACCTCAGACCTAGTGTCAAAAAGTTGTGAATAGCGGATAAAAGACGCGTGAAATTAATAAATGTGGTCGAAAAATGTTAAAACTGTAAAAATCGAAAAACAATTTAAAGATACTTGCCCTGTGATGTACATATCGCTCAATAGATGTGATAATTCTGATTATAATTACTGATAACATCATAGAGTTCTTAAGTGCGTTTTGTTTTTGATGTAGGATGTTGTGCTAAATTTGTATAATCTTTATGCTATTTAATTTTGTGTTGTTTATTACAATTGCTAATTTAGTGTCATAGAGTTCTTGATGAAGTTGCATTTAGATATCATTTAGATTTTCAAATTTGTTATTAAGATAACTAAGACTTTAAATGTCCGATCCTCCCCTTAAGCGATTGCGCGTGGAATTGTCTCTAGAAAACAAAATCAAACTGATAAAAGAGTCAAAGAAACCTACTCTCAAGATGCTGTCAGAGAAATATGGGGTAGGAAAGTCGAAGATCTGGGATGTCGTGCGAAAAAAGTCGGCGTACATGTTTTTCAGTGTTAAAAGTAACTTAATTCACCTAACACATACATGCATGTATAAAATTGTTTGTTTTTTCAGGATGCACTGTTTGATCTATGTTTTGACTGATATTGCTTTCGAATCAATAGATAAAGCGACGTGTTTTTCTTATGTGTTGCAATATGAATGAATGTTATACATAAATAAACTATTAAAATTTGCTGAAAGTGTAATGTCCCCTCTAAACCGGAATCCTCTCTAAACCGGAATTTCCAATCGGTCCAGGGGGTGTCCGGTTTAGAGGGGTTCCACTGTATTTGTTTTCAGTATAAAATATCAGGCTTATAAATATTGTCACGACTCTGACTTTTGTGAAAGTAAATATCTTCGGAAGCGGTAGCGAATCGTGTCAAGATAAATTTATTTTAGTTAAGAAGTGAAAAATAAACACTTTTTATAAATTTTGTCAAACGTATCATTTATTATTTTCATCATATCACACATTTATGAACATAATACATTTATGTCAATGATAACATTACATGAGAAAAGTAAGAGTTAAAAGTTAATAATTATGTTAAAATTCTGCAAGTTTTCTGTTAAAATTCTGTGAGTTTTCTGTTAAAATTCCGCAAGTTTTCTGTTAAAATCCTGCAAGTTTTTCTGTTATATTTGTATGTTTATATTTCTTTTTCTTATGAGGTTGTCAATTACAAACCATCAACTTTCAAAGCCTTTGTCTTTCTTTTATTCTCATATTCTTGCGTTATCACCTACCGACCCAACCGTTCTGGTTAGAGTGATTCAAACTCAGAACTCACGGCCTTTTATACTCTCAGAAATTATGTTACCGCAGAATTCTGCTAAGTATTAGAATGTCATAACGTGAACAGCAGAAGACTGACAGAATCACCAATAACTTTGGATTGTTCAATGAAAAATATAACATTTCAATATGTATTAACAATATAATATATACTACTACATAAATTACCTGCATATTTGCTATTTTAAATGCAAATAGTATTTTAAAACAATAAAAATTGATGCAGTATAAAAACAGTTTACAGCAGATTGTTTACGTAATAGTGACGTCATTCTCAGCTACAACGCCACCTAGGGTTAAATAACACTAAGTGAACATGTGTACAATAAATTTACAAGAATCTGGATTTAAACTCCAACAATCGCGTAGCTGGTAATCCAGGTAAATTTTCAAGTCTGTTATCATTAGAGTCTCATACAATACTATAACTTAACTGCAGACAGCATTCGAAACATAGGTTAAATATCAAATAGTAAATAAATATTACCCCACCCACTAAGGTTTACATGTGTTACATTACCCCCCTCTTTAGATTGTTTGTGTCCTCACAAAACTATTAAGTCCATAGAATCATTTAAACAATCACAATAAATGAATAACTCCTTTTCAATAAATAAAATTTATTAATTTAATGTCTAACTATCGACATTGAACAATTAATACAATACAAATTAACAAATGGATAATATATTCAGCATATATAACATTCCGATAATAACAATACTTATAACCTAGTGCTGTAAAACACAAGTGACAATAATAGGAACAAACATGTTAACAAGTAAGTTATGAGCAAGGGTTTTAAACAAATATATTAAACATTGTGATGCTCATGACATTTTACTTATAACAACAAATTAAGTACATATATCAAAATTGAGCATGGATAAGACTAGAATGTTTCCTCCTCTATCACAAGCATCTTAAACAACAGAGCATGTCAAAAGTGATTAAAACATTTGGAGGAAATTCCGATCTTTTTAAAGATCAATTTTACAACAATGCAAAGAGCCAATGCTCTTTAAATTTACCTTTGAACATCAACATAAACAATAAAACTACAACAACAGTAACAACACATCAAATGTTAAATAAACTCTTTGACTATCATTAATCTTGTTATAATGCAGCAATTTTTTAATAAATAAAATGACTATGTTTACTTCACATTTCATGGTATCAATTATTGGTTGCCAAAAACAAAAATGACAATTAAGGTTGTAACCGTCGGAATTATTTAGTGCATTACGACCTTTGCTGATCCGAGTTTTACACAGTTTGCATGGTTTAAAGAGTTACTTCCCTTTACCAGCCATGCCGTTAGAATTTCTATTCAAATTTCGATTCGTTTTTTCTAGATTTTTTACATGTAATGGAAGGAGAGATACCAAAACTCGGTATGTGAACAATTTATTAGTATTTAATGTTAAAGTGCGTTAATTGTTTCTATGGCAAGATTCTAGTTATTTCTTGAATCTGTTTCTAAATGTAGCCGACCACTAACTTGACTAAGTTAGTAATTTTGGATGCATTTGCATATTCGGATTTAAGACATTATTTCCATATGCATGTTACAATGAAAATTAGTATAAATTTATGATTTTTTTTAAATGACAAAGAAGTTACTTATGGTTAGCTTATTATGTTTTTCAGGAAACCAGTGCAAAATAATTGCTGTGCAAAACACGTTGTATCAAAATCTTATGTGGGTATTCACTGGCTTTGGCGGGAACAGTGGTGGCCTCCGCATTTGTTGCCGGTAAGGATGATTCCCTCGACCACGTGAACTCGCAGGAGATGGCTGGTAATGACACCTTTCAGTGATTGTTGGCCTTCGAACAATGACTGGTTCATTCTCCTTTCTATTTTGAATGGGAGGAACAACAAAAGCTGGAACAACAGCCCTTTTCTCCGCTTTGAACTCACGGAGTTCATCAACTAATTGGCCCAGCGCTAAGCCCATCGTATGAACCGCTGATTTCAGTTCAAGAATCTCAGATTTGAGATCATTTATGCAAGTGTAACAAGTTGACGTCGACGATGAAGAAGACGAAGACATGGAAGATACACTCCATGGTGATTTTGTAGGACACACAATTCTTTTATTGGAAGAATGTAATGGTGACTCTGGAAAGTCAAAAGGTGACAAATCGTGTTCACCTAACATCTCGGGCAAAATGTCAACAGTAGGGGTACTGTGAATGGAATTCGTTTTTAAGCCTGACGATTCCATTGCAGATTTCAAAATGTCTGAAGACTTACGACGACTGTTAAAAATCAAACACGAATCTTCTTTTGAAAAGCGAACAATGTCCAAGGAAGTTGGAACATATGGATTGACATTTTTGATTAATGAAGCATTTTCATTTACGTTTTCATTATTAGCCAACATGGCATTTACAGTTGCCTCATGTGGAGGAAAGTTACATTTTTTAACATGACGATATAAATCCACTTCGGATGCACACACAAATTTGCAAATTGCACAATAAAATGGAACTTTGTCCAAAGCGACGTGTTTTTTGTAAAAATGATCAAAAACTTTAGATTTTTCGCCTTGATATTTTGGAAGGCAATGTTGGCATTCAAATATCCTGCCTCTATTGTTGATGTAAGACATTCTGAAAATACACAAAATTTTGTTTTAATACATGTTATAATATTGTAATACAATTATTTTTAATCTTTTTACCATGACAATCATTGTTATTAATGAGCTTAAACAGCATGCAAATAATAGTTTCTGTTTCTGGCAGAAAAACTGGCAGAATTTATCTGCATTGAATTTCTTATATTTGGAAATCCATTTTGGGGGACAAGTATCCTTGTATGGTTTCAATTTGTCATGATGTACAACTTTCACATCAGTCACAGATTTAGAAAATTGTAAAATATAATTTTGGTCACTAATTTTACTTTGGATGAGATATGGACTGGAGTATGGTGTTAACAACTTAGTGCATACTGCTTCTTTTCTTCTCACATTTAAATACCAAACAATGTCACCAGCATTGTACTGATTAAATGTTTTTCCTGACCCGTTCAAATCTGTATGTCTTTTAGCAGCATTTTGTAAATGTTCTCTACAAATTTGATGGCAAGTTAGCATTTTAGTTTTGAGTTTCAAGACATAATCACCATAAGAGGAGATCAATTCATTTTTACTGTTTGCAAAACTACCAAAAGCAATCTCAGCAGGTAGTCTGACCTCTCTACCCAACATTAATAAATTTGGAGTCAATTGTGTAGTTTCATTGGGAGTAGCTCTATATGCTGCTGCTAAACAACCTAAATTTAAATTCCAGTCAGTTTGATTATCAGACAGATAAGCCCTGATCATGCGTATTAATGTTTTATTATATCTTTCAATTTCACCATTGCCTTTTGGGTTTCTACTTGTCGTTCTCGTTTTCTTAATTTCAAGCATTTGACATAATTCTGAGAAAATTTTACTTTCATAATTGCTTCCTTGATCACTATGAATAGAAATAGGGCATCCAAATCTTGCAATAACTTCATTTAGTATCACTCGAGCTGTTGTCTCAGCTGTTTGATCAGGTACAGGTATTATCTCCACCCACCTCGAAAAATGATCTGTCACTGTTAAAATGTACCTTTTACCCCTTGGAGTATAAGGCAGTGGACCTAAAAAATCAGTGGATAATCTGTCTAAAACATTGCCTACTGTGAGTGTTCCTAACGGAGCTTTTGGATTTATTGTAGGTGTCTTGTTAGCACCACAATTGTCACATTGTTCAATCCATAAATGAATATCTTCCCTAACACCATACCAATAGTATCTCTGTAACAACTTTTCTTGTGTCTTTTTGCGACCAAGATGACCAGATAAGATACTGTTATGCATCTGATACAAAACATCTTTTTGTAATATCTTAGGAATTAATAATTGTAAAAATATTCCTGAATTATCCTTCTTATGAAAACGCCTAAAAATCAAACCATCCTTTATAATCAATGCATCCCAGCATTTCAAATAGTGACGTGTAACCACACTTTCTAAACTGGACATATTCCCATTAGGTTTGCTACCTAATGACAGCCATTTTAATATAGGCCCGATATCTTTATCTTTTATTTGCAAATCTATTATGTCTTGTATAGTAAAACTGTTTGACCATGGAATGTAATCATCTAAGGAACCAGTTTTTGACCTTGTAGTCATTGATCTACACACTGAACGATACACAGAATTGAATTTCAATCTGTAAACAGTCTCTGTAATAAGTACTGTTAAAACAAGACTTATTGTCTCAAACATTGACCTTTTCATTAGGCCAAACAAAAATATATTCCATTCAGACAACAGCTGAACAACAGTTATTATTATAAACAATCAACACTTCTTGTTGATTCTATATTTGTTCCAGTATTTGTAACCTTGACATTTGACATAGACTCATTTACTACATGTATGTCGTTGACCTTTGAATCAGTAACTGAACACGTCTTTAAAGGCTCATTGTATATTTTGTTTGCACATACATTTTGACTTGAAATATCATGGATGTTTGAATCCATTTGTAACGCTCTTTTTCTACACTTGAAACATGGTCCACATTTAAGCATTTCCTCGGTATCAATATCTTGACAATTAACGGCCACCGGAAAATCTTTGCGAAACCGAAATTTCGCAAACTTAAGTACCCTTTTTCTTAAAGATTTGCTACTTTGAGACATAGTATGCGATAAAAGTCTTATCGTTGATTAATAATTGGTTATTTTCACTCAAAAAACGCGTTTTCTTCACTATGAAATTTATAAGCAAAGTTGGGGTTCCCATGGGATTTTTGCATTTTCCCATGGGATTTTCGATTTTCCCATGGGATTTTTTCTCCCATGGGATTTTTTTTCTCCCATAATTTGCAAATGGGAGAAAAATCCCATGGGATTTTGAACATTTTAAAAAACGTGTTTTATTTGCGTTTGCAAGTATTTTAACGTTATTTAAGGACTGTATATTGGTTTTATGCCAATTATATATAAAAATATTTAGTAATAAAAAAATCCCATTTTAAAATGGGAGAAAAAAATCCCATGGGATTTTTTTCTTATTTTGAGAGATTTATTCATGAAACTTTCAGAAACATCATATTTTATGAAATGATGAACAACTACGATATTTTAATGCGTTTAGTCGTGTTAAAAAAAAAACAAAAAATCCCATGGGATTTTTAAATCCCATGGGATTTTTAAATCCCATGGGATTTTTTCTCCCATTGGATTTTTTTCCAATGGGATTTTTCAGTTTCGTAAGCCGAATAAGTTTCTTAATGCGAAAAACAACAATAAAGGAAATAATAATTATAATTTTGAATAATAAATTGAATAATATAAATAACATGAATATTTTTAAAATGAGTTACAATTAAAGGTTTATGCTAGTAGAACTTATCATTTCTTGTTCGAGCAGATGGTTGAGTCCAATTGGTGAGTATGCCAGCTTAGAACCAGTATAAATGCATCGCAGACAGACAACGCTGTCATACTGTACACACCGCTGAGTAACAATCTTTATTGCATTTCATTTTGCAACAGAAAATGAACTCCGTAGTATAATTGATCTTATATATGCCCTCTGCTTTTGAAAGCGTGCAACACATTAACATAACAATAAGTCCATGCCAAACACTATGTGCAAATTCCATTCAAAGCTATATACACATTATAAAGGTCAGATGACCCGCGTCATGCGAAAATGGGTCTTATGTCATATGCGGCCGAAGTTGGTCCATCCTAGCTTGTCCAACCGCGCAGTCTGGTCAGGTACTACGCTGACTGATATATAAAGTCAAGCCATGATTCGTGGTCTCATATCCTAACTCGGTAGCTCCTGTGCGAAACTTTCACCGGAAACGACGGCACCGAGACGGGCGCTCGAACTTTGCGGATGCGCGTTATATGTTATATATAATAGCGCGATGTGTTTTTTCTTGCCTCAAATTAGTAAGCCCAATCAGCGTTTTATTGTGTTTTTTGCTTCTACTATTAACAAGAACTTCAACTGATACGAACATGAATTTTATTTTAATATGTTTATTTAATGCTCGGAAAACTCATTGTATATTTAGACTACTACTTATAAAACAAAGTCGGGTTTTCGGCATAAAAATTGTTATTCCAAACCAGATTTTACGCACTTTACTGTACAAAATACCGTTAGGGCCACCGTGGTTACTCATTAAAATCCAGAGGGCGAGAATGCGAGAACGCGAAAGTACGATGACGACAGTGCGACTATACGATGGCGACAATGCGTTCGTACGATTGCGAAAACGCGCTAGTACGATGACGACAATGCGACAGTGCGACAATACAATGGCGGCAGTGCGATAGTACGGGGGCGACAATGCGATAGTCATATCGTACTGTCGCCGTGGTATCATCGCAATGTCGCCATCGTTCTATCGCATTGTCGCCATCGTATTGTCGCACTGTCGCCATCTCATTTTCGAATTGCCGCCATCATACTATCGCGTTATCGCATTGGCACCATCGTACTATCGCACTGTCGGCTATCGCCATCGTATTGTCGCACTGTCGTCATCGTATTTTCGCACTGTCGTCATCGTATTATCGCACTATAGAACTGTAGTATTGTCGCCATCGTACTATCTCACTGTCGCCATCGTATTGTCGCACTGTCGTCATCGCACTGTCTGATTGTCGTCATCGTATTATCGCGTTCTCGCATTGTCGCCATCGTACTATCGCATTGTCGCCATCGTATTGTCACCCTGTCATCATCGTATTGTCACATTGTCGCCATCGTACTATCGCGTTCTCGCGTTCTCGCCCTCTGGATTGTAATGTGTAACCACGATGGCACTAACGGTATTCCGTAATACTGCTAAAGCACAGTATGATTAGGTCACTCCCAATGCTCAAATCTCTATGTCTATTTTAGTAACAACACATGTCTATGGAAGGATATTTAGGTAAAAGTTACATCATTCGTGGTGAATATTTACATTATGACCGATGCTTATTCTAATTTGCTTTATGACAATTCCAACATGCTTGTTGTCTATTCGTTTATACTTGATGATTGCTGCAACATTACATCATTCATGAATAATATTTACATTGTGCGTGATGTTTATTCTAACATGCTTCATGACAGTTCCAACATGCTTGTTCTCTATTGGTTATACTTGATGATTGTTTCAACATGCTTGGTGACTATCCAATGTTTGTGTGTTCATTATTCCTGAAACCAGTCATAATCGGTTTTGCCACTAAGCGTCATTAACAACGGCAGTTAGCAACAGGCAGTAAGCAGAATGCAAGTTACTAAATTATGACATCAGGTGGCGCGCGTTTATTTTCCGTATGTTGAATAAATTACTTTTCGGAAAAAAAAGCGAAAACATCCGAATCATTTTGACTAGTAAACTGAATAAGCTGAATTAGTTCCCTTCGTTATATAATCTCCATTAAACTAAATACGTTCATTATTGCCATGAAGACCAGTAAGTTTACACAATGAATTGACTGCCGTGAATGTTTTTGATATTTGAAAGATGCAATTGGCACTCAAGAAATTATACATGCATTTTATTCAGAACATAACGGGGCTGATGTGTTGGAATTGTGGCCCTTCCCTAGTCCAAATAATTACAGTAGACGTAATCTACCGATGTGCATTGCATATCGACCTCATATTTATAAAGTAGCCCAAACCCCCATTGCCACAGACCTGTGCGTGAAACTTTCAGATTTCTCTAGTATGTTTACCATGCTATAATTACAATTTCTATAAACACATATTTATCATTTTATGACTATATAATGTCTGTGGTATACAGAGAAACCTGAAAGTTACAAGTACTCGTGTCTAGTACTGTACAACTATTGTACTCCTCGTTGAGAAAACAACTACTTCATCTACATGTATTAAAATATCATAAAACATAATTTTCAATCAAGTTGGAAAAAATCAATAAATAAATGTCATATAAACAGGTTTGTCATGAACGTTGACGTCGCTCTTGGTTACCAGAAAAATTCCCACGCACGGATTTCAACCGTCATTGTTTACAATCAATTAAATGCATAAGTACTTGAATTTGTATAGTGTTTTTTAAAAGTGTCCAGCTACAGGTGGTTAGCGTGTGGCTATAATACTAGTTAGTGAAAACATATTTTGGAATGATAAGTAATCATATTATAACGAAAAATCAACTTTTCTTAAAAAAAATAAGTTAAATATATATTCAACAAGGTATCCAACTCGAAATCATCCGAAAACGGGATGCATCGTTTTAAACAGCCATTACTTCATCAATTTTGCAGCGATTTTCACGATCTTGGTCTTATTCAACGCAGAAATAAATTTCCTTTCTGGAAATGTATATGTCTTGCAATATTTTTACAAATACTGGGTCAACTTTTAAAAAATAACACGATACACAACTCGCGTGACCCAGCTGTGATCGATCAGACAGTATTCATGACTGAAATCTTCACGGGGAAATGGGCATTTTCCCTGCAAAGTTCACGAACCTCGATACCATAATTCAATAAAACGTATGAAAAAAAAACATTCTTACCGTGCTTGCCGTAGAATTATGCATCAAAACTAACTGTCCAGCGCATTTTCAAACCTTTGTTTACATACATTTCAACCAACTGACATTTTAAACACAAGGGTGATTTCATTGCTCCAATGCGGAGTTGTGTCCTTACAACTGGAGATTTCATTCATAAATACGGTCTGATCGATAACAACTGGGTCAAGCGAATTATGTATAGCTTTATTTCTTAAAATTTGACCCAGCATGTGTAGAAATATAACAATATATATACATTTCCTAAAAGGAAATTCATTTCTGCGTTGAATAAGACCGGGTCATGAAAATCGCTGCAAAATTAATTTAGTAATGGCTGCTCAAAACGATGCACCCCGTTTTCGGATGATTTCGAGTTGGATACCTTGTTATATATAAAACGGTAGTGATTTTTTTTTATAGAAAATTTGATTTTTCGTTTTAATATGATTATTTATCATTCAAAAAGATGTTTTCACTAATTATTATCATAGCCACACGCTAACCACTTGTGTGTCCAGCACGTGTGCCGGGAGAACAGGGCTTAATGTATTTTTTGTTAAGCTCTATAATATTTATATCCAATCTGTATGAAAAAATGTCGGTGAACATTATTCCGGTGTTAATTTTTGAAAATATTGAGGCATTCGTTAATTATGGATCTAAAACGGAACATTAATCCGCAAAAAAAAACACCGGGCATATTGCATATTAGATCGGACACATGAAATTATTTCGAAAGAAAGCAATAAGAGTTTCAATTCTACAAGAGTAAGTATCGCTGTGCACGATTACGCTCTTACTGCTCGTATATATTTGACTCTTGGCAAATACCTAGTGTTTTATTTTGCTTAATCTAAATTGTGTCATGCATCTATATGTACTTAAAGCAGCATGACCAACAGCTCTTTCATATGTGAAAGAGATTGACACGAAATACCTACCCATCTATAATAAAGTTTATATGTGCACTTCAATATTATAGTTTTAAAGCATTTTATGTGGTGCAATATAAAAGTACTCTAGTAAATTTGAAATTATGTAATCGATTTCCTCTCAACATACATGCAAAGTTCCAGATAACTTTTTCAGCAAAATCTTGGTTTACACTCTATAATAATCCAGCCTTAAAGTCTATCATTAATTCTTTTTTTTCATGTAAATATAATTTTTGGCACATCCGCATTTAGGTTTATAGTCTAAGAAGAGCTAATGACAATTGCCGGTTTACAGCAGACTTTTTGCGATAAAAGGACCAGATAATGGAAAACGTTCGGCTTTTCGACTGTTGTAAAGATGGTCTGTTATTCATAATAACGTTAAAGTGCTGTTGATTTCATAATTGTAATGAGGGCCTAGACGAGTGGGAACTCATTGATAAAATGTTTACATTATATGCATTGATATTGAGTTTTACGCATGATCACACATTTTGAATTCTTATTTTATTTTTCCAATGTGTAACCGTACGCACAGAATTTAAGTCTACTTTTTTACTAAATTTAATTCAATTTTTTACGACTTTAAGCGTCTTATCTGGAGCTCTGCATACATGCATTAGTAGCATATATTGAAATATAGCCATAGACTTTCTTTGGTTATTGAAGGTAAATTACTGTACAAAAAATATGGTTAGTCATTAACCAAAAAAAAGTTAAGTCTACAAACACGCGGTTAATTTCGGTTCAGTAGCAAATATCTTACAAAGGTGCGCAACTTCTCCTATAACATAAAATTTCCGTTATACGCCGTAAATTTCCGTAGTCCTCCGTAGCATTTCGGAATGACTGTCAATTGACATCATTGTATCATGCATGATAGTATGTTGCTTTGTGATTGGGTGAAACTCACATCTTACCATCGCGTTAATTTATTAAACGCATTAATATTTGATTTCATTATGCACTGCGCCTATTGCACAAGTCTCTCTGCACAAACCAACATACACATATGCAGCATGCAATTAACGAACAAGAATGTTGCATCTGTACACATGCATGATACCATTAAGCAGAATGTAAATAGACATTGGACATCAGGCAAGATGTAAGTGTCATCAAGCATGAAAAGGTGTCTACATATTAATTGAAAGTACCATCAAGAATCATGACACAGTCACAAAGAAGGATGTAATTTTTACCTAAATACCCTTCCATATTTGTCGGCACTGTGTGTTTGCTTAATTTCACTGAAGAACGTCTACTGGTAAATCTTACAAAAAAAGTGATAAATAAGACTGAGTAGCAATTTTTTCGGCGTTGCTGTTTAACGTCAAATTTGGCCTTTCAACGAACTTCTTAAAAGCCCATTGAACTTTAATGAAGAAGTTTCCCGCTTGTAGGTCCGAATGAATTAAATCAAATTTTGCAATTGGCAATTTGATAGAAATCCCCATAAAACATTGCACATAGCTTTCTGAAATAAACAGGCCACATTGAACGCATTCACGATATCCAACAGCTCTCTTTGCAAAGACCTATCTAGTGTTTCTTGGCCGTGTAAGATCTATAATTAGAACATCGTCACCTAAACATCTACTAATAGAAGAGCATATTTTGGGGAAACAAATTCAATAAGAGTACAAAACGTCCACGATCAATAATGTGTAGTTTGTTAAAGATATCACGGCAGTAAAAACATAGCACTTTAAAGAGACCACAATCTGGTACATTTGGTCAATTGTTGCGTCCGTGGCGGACAATACATTTTTAAAAAGAAAGCGTACAAAAAAGCAAACACAAAGTTCTTCGTAAGCTTGTTTTAATCTTAAAAACACATAATCGACAGTCATTCCAGTCAAATACAATACTAACAGTCAGCACTCTAGAGATCAAAAGTGCGGATATAAATATTTAATTCAGGGATATCAAGTGTATCAAGTTCGAATTCCGGAAAAAATAGCCGGTAGTCTGGGGCATTAGGTCCCTTACAGGGATAAAAGGTAAATCCCCGCCCGAGCCGTAGCTAACTGATTTATTGTAGTCTTTCTAGTTGCAATTTCTGGTGAGTACAATGCGGAATATTACGGATATTTGCAACATGTCGAAGATTTTCGGAAAGTAGCGAAGAGGTTTTCGTCAGTTAATATTCATGTCCGTGCCGGCCGCTAACTTATCAGAATCAATAAAAAAGAACCAGAAAAAATCGGTACCGATCGCAAATTTCCGGAATTCCGATAAAGCTTCAACATAATTTGTTCTCAAATGATCGCGTACTCGAACGAATCTGTCCATACGCCTCAAACTCCCTTTAAATCTCATCGGACGTACATTGATCTCAAAATCTATCCTTGACGACTCAAATCATATTTCCTGAATAGTTTGGCCTATTGACGTCCCTGTAATTATAACAATGGTCTTTTGGATAAACACCGCTAAGTTGTTGCAATATAATAACCGTTTAAAATAGTTACCGGTTTTCATTTAATAAAATGAGTAAGTCATATTCGAGATTTCAGCGATTGCCAATATTTTGCTTTTGTTTCTCATAAGCATATGGTGCTTGGTATCTGCTATCGACTCCTATGTAGATTGCAAATATTACATAACCCTTACAGCGGCCGAGCGCAGATATCTGCATTTGGCCGCTAAAAAGAAAAATCTTTGCGCATTAATTTAATTCAAATCTCATTATCATAATCAAAATCATCATCATCGTCGTCGTCGTCACTACTACCACCACCACCATCATCATCATCATCATCATCTTCTTCTTCTTCTTCTTCTTCTTCTTCTTCTTCTTCTTCTTCTTCTTCCTCCTCCTCCTCATCATCATCATTAACAACAACAGCAACACCAACTTAACATCATCATCAAACAACAATAAACATCGGTAGCATACAATGTGCTTCATCAACCATACATAATTATATGCGTTAAAACACCATAATAGAACAGCATGAATGAAGCTGTCTATTACTCTTTTATATTTCCTATACCAATATTTTTTTTTCGTAAATTGAAGGACTAGTTGAAATCTTCTATAAAAGCCCTCCCACCCCCCCCCCCCCCAAAAAAAAAATAAAAAAAAAATAAAACATAATAATAATAACCCTAGCAAACAACAATAAACATAGGTTAGTTAGTATACACTGTGCTTTAGCAACCATGCATAATGAATGTTTATGACTTCGGACCGTTGTGATCAAATTTAAAAAAGCAAGATGGTATGTATGCGGGGTATCCGGAGAAGCGCCCCCCCCCCCCGGAGAACTGCCCCCCCCCCCCCGGAGAACTGCCCCCTTATTTTAAAGGTGGCGGAGAGGTGCCCCCCCATCAAATCGGTAGGGGCGGAGAACTGCCCCCCTGTCAGAATTTAGTAGGCGGATATCTGCCTTCCATCAAATCTGTCGGGGCGGAGAACTGCCCCCCCCCCGGTGTCATATTAGTTATTAGTTACGTAGTGAAAACAATACTTAAGGGTAATTTTACGTTATCGCCGTACACATTTTATCCGGTAACAATTTAATTTCAGTACAAGTATATTACCATTTATCGAACTAAATAACACAAATTGTCTAGAGGCATGTGATAATACTGTTTAAGGCCCTTGGTACGCATCTGCACCACTCACTATACATGAATGCCATGTAAAAGTCGTGTTTTAATAAGAGCGCGAAACATAGTCGAGATCCACACAGGAAACGCGTGCGTGTTAATACTGGCCATGTGTCGCAACTAAATATAGACGTGCAACTCAGTACTTATTGAGAAAAAGTTACATCGGAATTAAAGGGGCCTTTTCACAGATTTTGGCATTTTTTTAACTTATTCATTAAATGCTTTATATTGATAAATGTAAACATTGGATCGTAAAAGCTCCAGTAAAAAATCAAGAAAAAAATTAAAAAAAGGAAAAGAACATTGCCCGGAGCAGGTTTCGAACCAGTGACCCCTGGAGTCCTGCCAGAGTCCTGAAGTAAAAACGCTTTAGCCTACTGAGCTATTCCGCCGAGTACACATGTTTGACGTATTTTATACCTTATATAAGCAATCTTCGTAGTTTCACAAAATTTAACGACAAAAACAGAACTCTCCAAATTATTCAATCGTTTCGCGTTGCAACGCTTTATATTTTTTAGGTTTTAAAATCGTCAAAAGATGCATATAATGGCTATATTAGAGCATGGTTAATGTTCAGTATAACTGTTTCCTCACAAATATCATAACTAAAACGAAAACTTACGAATCTGAAACAACTTTTTTCAATTTGTCAATTTACCAAAGCGTGAAAAGATCTCTTTAATTTACATTATAAAGATAGTATTGACCCATGGAAAAAAACGTAAATTTACGTATAAAAAAAGTAAATTAATAGGCAAGCAAAGGCAATAATTTAGCTGACTTGAAGAAAAAAGTGAAGTGAAGTCGACATCATAATCAATTT